>NW_026111554.1:1021455-1293955 GCF_024679095.1 Eriocheir sinensis | reverse complement strand
ATGCATACTCAATACGAGGGCGGACAAGGAGCCTGTATATGGATAGCAACTGCGCGGGGGAGAAGAACTGGCGGAGACGATACAGAACGCCCAACCTCGAGGAAGCTGATTTAGCGAGAGAGGAGATATGAAGTTTCCAGTTGAGATTTTGAGTTAAGGATAGACCGAGGATGTTTAGTGTTGAAGAAGGTGACAGCTGAGTGTTGTCGAAGAATAGGGGATAGGTGTTTGGAAGATTGTGTCGAGTTGATAGGTGGAGAAATCGAGTTTTTGAGGCATTGAAGGACACAAGGTTCCTTCTGCCCCATTTGGAAATGATAGCAAGGTCTGAGGTTAAGCGTTCTGCAGCCTCCAGTCTGGAGTCGTGTACTTCCTGTTGTGATGGTCTTCTATTGAAAGAAGTTGAATAATGCAGAGTGGAGTCGTCGGCGTACGAGCGGACAGGACAGTTTGTTATGGAAAGAAGATTATTGGTGATTAACAGGAAGAGAGTGGATGATAGGACAGAGCCCTGTGGAACGCCACTGTTGATAGGTTTAGGGGAAGAGCAGTGACCGTCTACCACCGCAGAGATAGAACGGCCGGAAAGGAAACTGGAGATAAAGGAACAGAGAGAGAGAGAGAATCCGAAAGAGGGCAGTTTAGAAAGCAAAGACTGGTGCCAGACTCTATCGAAGGCTTTCGATATGTCTAGCGCAACAGAGAAAGTTTCACCGAAACGGCTAAGAGAGGATGACCAAGAGTCAGTTAAGAGAGCAAGAAGATCGCCAATAGAATACCCCTTGCGGAATCCATACTGGCGATCAGATAGAAGATTAGAAGTGGGAAGGTGCTTTTGAATCTTCCGGTTAAGGATTGATTAAAAAGCTTTAGATAGACATGAAAGTAAAGCTATTGGGCGGTAGTTTGAGGGATTGGAGCGGTCACCCTTCTTAGGCACAGGCTGTACAAAGGCATACTTCCAGCAGGAAGGAAAGATAGATGTTGATAGGCAGAGACGAAAGAGTTTGACCAGGCAGGGTGTCAGCACAGAAGCACAGTTTTTAAGGACAATAGGAGGCACTCCATCAGGTCCATAAGCCTTCTGAGAGTTGAGGCCAGAGAGGGCATAGAAAACATCATTAGGAAGAATCTTAGTAACAGGCATAAAGGAGTCAGAGGATGGATGAGTAGGAGGAATATGCCTAGAATCGTCCAAGGTGGAGTTCTTACAGAAAGTTTGAGCGAAGAGTTCAGCCTTAGAGACAGAGGGGAAAGAGGAAGAAGTGAAATTGGAGGAGATATTTTTGGCTAGATGCCAGAAGTCACGGGAAGAATTAGAAGAAGCAAGGTGTTGACATTTTCTATTTATAAAAGAAGTTTTGGTAAGTCGGAGAATAGATTTGGCACGATTCCGGGCTGAAATGTATAGATCAAAGTTAGTGGGAGTTCTAAGGCTCTGAAACCTTTTGTGAGCTGCCTCTCTATCTTTTAATAGCACGAGAACAAGCATGATTAAACCAAGGCTTTTTAGCATGAGGAGTAGAGAAAGTACGTGGAATGTATGCCTCCATTCCAGAGACAATCACCTCTGTGATGTGCTGAGCACACACAGAGGGGTCTCTCTCCTGGAAGCAGTAATCATTCTACGGGAAATCGGAAAAGTACATCCTCAGGTCGTCCCACCGAGCTGAAGCAAAATGCCAGAAGCATCGCCTCTTCGGTGGGTCCAGAGGATGTACAGGAGCGATAGGACAGGATACAGAAATAAGGTTATGATCGGAGGAGCCGAACGGAGAGAACAGTTTGACAGAGTAAGCAGAAGTATTAGAGGTAAGGAAGAGGTCTAGAATGTTGGGCCTGTCTCCAAGACGGTCGGGAATACGAGTAGGGTGCTGAACCAACTGCTCTAGGTCGTTGAGGAGAGCAAAGTTGTAGGCTTGTTTACCAGGCTGGTCAGTGAAGGAGGATGAAAGCCAAAGCTGGTGGTGAACATTGAAATCTCCCAAGATGGAGATTTCAGCGAAGGGAGAGTGGGTCAAGATGCACTCCACCTTAGAGTTCAAATAGTCAAAGAGTTTTACATAGTTAGTTGAGTTAGGTGAGAGATAAACAGCACAGATGTATTAAGTAATAGAATGACAATGAAGTCTTAGCCAGATGGTGGAAAATTCAGAAGAGTCAAGGTCGTGGGCACGAGAGCAAGTGATGTCGTTGCGCACGTAGGCGCAACATCCAGCTTTGGATTGAAATTTAGGATAGAGATAGTAGGAGGGAACACAGTAGAGGTTGCTGTCAGTAGCCTCAGAAACCTGTGTTTCGGTGAGGAAGAGAAGGTGAGGTTTAGAGGAGGAGAGATGGTGTTCCACAGAATGAAAATTAGAACGAAGACCGCGAATGTTGCAGAAATTGATAAGGAGGAGGTTTGAGGAGTTATCAGGACACCTCTCAAGTCGGCAGCCAGAAGGGGAGTCCTCACTGGGGGAATTTATGGTCCCCCCCCCCCCATGCGGGGACTCCGAGGCAGTTATTTTTTTCGCCATGTTGAATTTTGAATTTTGGGTAAAGGTGTGTGTGTTTTGCGAATGTAGTGTGGTGTAGAAAGAGAGATGAACTGTCTTTAGAGAGCATGCTGAACTGCTCTCTGGTGTTGATGAGACAAAAGGGAAACGGTTAATGAGGACATGGGAAGGGTCTTTGAAGGGCTTCAGCAACCTCTTCGCTTCCCATATATCCTCACCGGGAGTAGCTCACGCCCGTTCGGTAGGTGTCTTCCTACCTACTCCTACTAACATGGAAAGATATTGTTGTGCCGAGTTTTTGTGTTAGTGGGAATCCAGTAAACAAACATGTGGGTAGTTCACGAGTCGTACAGCTGGTGGACGCAAAATGTTATTGTAAAACCTGGTTACATTTGACGAGGATAGACAACCACCTTTAGTTACGAGTTAAAACACCGTCATCACTTGCAGAATTGGAAGTCCATATAATCTAAACCGATAACTCAAAGGAAGCCCACAGTCTAAGGATTACTTTTGGCATTTAGGTTTGAGTCTTGATGCAACGCCTGATTTTTAAGAAATTTATTTATAAAATTGTACGGGCCGTGAACACCTCGTGTACGATCCGTGACCCCCTGGTCACAAGCCGTACAGCAATTGAAAGAAAAAAAAACCTTCCTATGGAGATAAAATATTCTCTGGGGAAGCTCAACTGTTTCTCAAAGAGGAAGCCCATTTCCTGAGGAGTACTATGCATTCTCTGTTTTACCTGTTAGGGCAAATACAGATTTTAATTAATATTTTCCCACTAGTAGTATGGGTTGTGTCCACCTCACCCTATATATATATATATATATATATATATATATATATATATATATATATATATATATATATATATATATATATATATATATATATATATATATATATATATATATATATATATATATATATATATATATATATATATATATATATATATATATATATATATATATATATATATATATATATATATATATATATATATATATATATATATATATATATATATATATATATATATATATATATATACACAAGGGTAGGCGGTGGCTAACAGATAGCAAGACGGCCCCACGTTCAGGAGGATGCGAGTTCAATCCCCGACCGGTGCCACCGAGCTGGGATTTTTCAGCCGCCGCCGAGTGGCTTAAAACTACCCACATGCTGTCCAGAAGACCACCTATCAACCCGGACTCTTGATTCTAGGATTAAATATGAGCTCCGGGAGGGCAGCATGAGCCAATGCAAGATGGCACCACTATAAACACTCGCCTGCGCCAGAACGGGCTGGGTCGACCATCAGGACCCACCGGGAAGAAGCCTTGGACCGACACACACACACACACACACACACACACACACACACACACATATGTATAAGATGGCACCACTATAAACACTTGCCTGCGCTATGACGGGCTGGGGCCCCTTAAACAAGCCTTCTGTCGCTATAGGCGTAGACGTAAATATATATATATATATATATATATATATATATATATATATATATATATATATATATATATATATATATATATATATATATATATATATATATATATATATATATATATATATATATATATATATATATATATATATATATATATATATATATATATATATATATATATATATATATATATATATATATATATATATATATATATATATATATACAGTGACCCCTATATGTACTATGTAACGGACACTTCCCCAAGCCTTGTCATTAAGCTACGAATTTTGGAAAATCAACCACTTTGGTGAGAATCGCCATAACACCCTTATTTTTGGGACTACAGAAAAGATTTTGGTATGAATCGACGGCAAAATAATAGGGCTATATTTTTTAATAAGCGGCCAGGCTCGAAAACGGACTCGAAAGGGTAAAAAAATTAATAAATTTGCAAAAAACGACCTGGTGGGGGGAGGGGGACTCTTTTTGAGTTCCTACCTTGAAACTTACTCATTTTTTGAGAATTTCAAAAAACTTACTTAACAAATGATTTAGCCCTGCCAATGTTCTTTCCAATATGGTGCATGACATTTCTATCCTGCCAGTTGTTTCGTCGCTAGAGCTCGAAACGTTAACCCTGTCGAGAGCGATTTATACGAACTCCAGACACTTTGCCGTTTTTGTCTAGTGTGGCTTTGCATGTAGCCCCTCTTGGCAATGTAGTTTGACTAACTCGAAGGATTTTTTGATAGCTCGATTCCAAGTTCGTCTCTGAGCCGTCACACTATAACCTCTTTTTTTGCCCTTTTGCCACGATTTGGACACGTCCTAGTTTTTTGCTTTTAACTTTTTTTATTTATTTCATGCTTTCCATTTTTTTCTGATTATTAATCGGTATTAAAAGAGCTTTCATGTGCCACGCCTTCCTAGCTTCAATAGTTTTCGCTGAAGCTTGACCTGAATTCGCGACGAACATTCGCTGAATCTGACTCATTTCACGCTTTGCGACGAAAAACCTTCCTGACACCACAAAAAATAATATATCTGCATAAACATTCATATATGAACACTTCAATATGTTGACTAACTTGTATCAAAACCATTTTAAGATGCCTAAATAAAAAGAAAGTTACTTTTTTATAACCATTTCATTTCATTTCGTTTATAATCATTTCAACCTATATTAGGGGTCTTATTATACATGTTATTTCTTATTTTTTTAGTATTTAACCATATTTCTTCTCATTTATGAATAATATGTTTAATTTGTTTTCTTTTGATACCAAATTCTCTCTCTCTCTCTCTCTCTCTCTCTCTCTCTCTCTCTCTCTCTCTCTCTCTCTCTCTCTCTCTCTCTCTCTCTCTCTCTCTCTCTCTATATATATATATATATATATATATATATATATATATATATATATATATATATATATATATATATATATATATATATATATATATATATATATATATATATATATATATATATATATATATATATATATATATATATATATATATATATATATATATATATATATATATATATACCCACCCACGAGTATTGCGTCCTTGAAGACGTCGCGTAAATCAAAAACAATGTAAATCAAACAAGAGGTAGGTTTCTGTCGAAATATAAATGTTCACTTCATTCAGTGGAGAGAGAGAGAGAGAGAGAGAGAGAGAGAGAGAGAGAGAGAATATCCATATCACCGAGATATCCACTCAGGCACTCAGTCTCAGCCTCACTCATGTGAGGAAGAAATGAGGGACACCATGAGCGACTGGCTAGTATTGGTACTGGTACGGTGGTACCGATTAGTCTGGTACTGGCACTGTACCGTATAGCTCGTACCGTTAGTACCGGTATTGATACCGGTACCCGCCCACCCCTATTGTTGAGTAGCGTGGCAGCGTGGGTACTGTATTGTTCTTCAAGTGGCGCGCGGGAAGAACTGAGCTCAGCTGTGTGGCCGCGGCGCTGTGTGAGTCCAGTTGCGTGAAACGTATGGTGGCCACTCCATAATATATCGCGTATAAATGGAAAAAAAAACGTGTAAATTAAACATTTATTTGGATTTTGGACCCCGCGTTATTTAAAAAAAAACGCGTAAACCAAACTCGTGTAAATCGAGAGTTACCTGTATATGGTATCAAAAGAAAGCAAATTAAATGTATTATTCATAAATGAGAATAAATATTTTATGTAATTTATAGATGCTTTTGGTATTCAGTTTGAAGCATGTTTCTATGAGGCTGTGATCTTTGTCCCAACAGCCACCCCTGGTGCTGGTGCAACAGCGAGGGTCTGAGGCGGGTGCCGTGCTCAGCGCTCGCTGTGTCCTCACTGCTGCTGACTTCTGTTGCAGTGGAGGCTGCAGGGCCGGGCAGCAGCCTGAGGGGCCAGGACCAGCAGGAGCAGCCTGCCACTGCTGTGAGGATCAGTGCCAGACCATGCAGTACAGTACAGTGCAATTCCTTCATCGTATTTTTTGCCAAAGAAAATATTCTGTGCTATAACTTTGTACAGTACCTGTGTACCGCCTTTGTACCATACTGGCACTATAAGATATTGTACTGTAATTTTGTACTTGAAATTGTTACTGATTTAGGAAGGCAGGCACCTGCACAAGCTTCACTCAGGCCAAGAATTTGAAGTCCGGCTGCTAGTTGTCAAATGCCAGGCTTGGGAGTCCCTTGAGAGGGCTGACGGGGCCACACCCTCCCAACCACACCCAGCCCAGTGACCAACCCCTCAAGTCAGGGTTGAGGTCAAAACAGGGTGGACTGACTACTGTCGCTGCCCTGCTGACCTCCCCTCAGGCCTGGTGAGGGAGCTGAGACAGGGCCTCACCCAGCCTCTACCAGGCGTGGCTTGCTGCAGAGAGGTACAGAAAGGTGGAGGAACACAGATCCTTCCTTCTTATTCTACCGTACCATAAGGAAACTCCACCGTAATATTGTACTGTGCTGTCATTGTCCTCACAGTCGTACAGTACCTTCCTGTACTGCATGCTCTGATTAGGGGTGATCAGGAGAACCACTACCACCTTGCTGCTGGCATCTCCAGTCATAAAGGAAAGGGAGAGTTTGAGTGAGAGAAGGTTTGAGACCGAGAGCAAGTTCACCAGACACAGCCTTGCACGCACTGGTGAAGGGAAGCATGAGTGCCAAGAGTGTGGGAAAAGACTCCCTGGAAAGAGCAACCTCAACAAACACACCCACATACTCTGGTGGAGGACCTCTTGAATGCCGTGAGTGTGGCAAAGTATTCAGTACGAAGAGTAACCTTGACAGACACACCCTTACACACACTGGTGAAAGACCTCATGAATGCCAAGTTTGTGGCAAAGTGTTCAGTCAGAGGATTCACCTTTACACACACACCCTTACACACACTGATGAAAGACCTCATGAATGCCAAGAGTGTGGCAAAGTGTTCAATAGGAAGAGTAGCCTTAACAGACACACCCTTACACACACTGGTGAAAGACCTCATGAATGCCAAGAGTGTGGCAAAGTGTTCAGTTTAAAGAGTAGCCTTAACACACACGTCCTTACACACACTGGTGAAAGACCCCATGAATGCCAAGAGTGTGGCAAAGTGTTCAGTCACAAGAGTCACCTTAAAACACACACCCTTACACACACTGGTGAAAGACCTCATGAATGTCTTGAGTGTGACAGAAGGTTCTTTTCTAAGTCCGCTTTGAACAGCCACGTTGTCACACACTCTGATCTGAGAGAGTTCAAGTGTGATGTTTGTAGAAAACATTTCAAGACCAAGCGGATTATTACCAAGCACATGAAGATCCACTTCCCCTGAGGTGTTGTGTGGTGCTGCTGTATGTGGGCGATTTCATTCCACGCGACCCCTTCATGAAGAACAAGAAGACAGAGAAGACGAAGAGAGAAAGACAGACAGAGGGATGGAGGGTCAACAAGAACAGAGGAGAAAGATGGACAAGAAAACATTACGAAAAAGCACGAACAGAGAGAAAGGTATGGAGGAAAGGAAGAACTTATGAAGGAAGAGGAAGAGAATAGAAAGAAGCCTGGAAGAAAAGGAGGAAGAGAAGCAGCATCAAGACGGGGATAGTTAGAAAAGGGTCATCAGCATCTTCTTGGCTTATGGTCCATTTTCTCCCTTTCCTGGGGTGGGACTTGCCATGGTCCTCCTCCATCTTGCTGGTCCGGTGCTAATCCTTCCTCTATTTCCAACACTCCCAAGTCTTGTGTCACTGTTCCTCTCCATGCTCTCCTTGGTCTTACAACTGGTCTCCTCCCGGGCACCTCCATTCCCTCCACCGCCCTCAGCACTCCGCCCTCTGTCTCTCTCCTCACATGTCCCAACCATTGCAGCCTTCTTTGTCTCTCTCTCTCTCTCTTCTGTGTTTCCCTCACACCACATCTCTCAGCCACTATCTCATTCTTTCCACTGAGTGTATATATGTGTTTGTGTAAGTTTGTATAATATATTTCTGCCTTACACAACGATTTTGATTATCCTGAGAGAGAGAGCCACTTCCTCATTCTTTCCACTGAGTGTATATATGTGTTTGTGTAAGTTTGTATAATATATTTCTGCCTTACACAACGATTTTGATTATCCTGAGAGAGAGAGCCACTTCCTCATTCTTTCCACTGAGTGTGTGTGTGTGTATATATATATATATATATATATATATATATATATATATATATATATATATATATATATATATATATATATATATATATATATATATATATATATATTTATATGCGTGTGTGTGTAAGTTTATAGAATATATTTCTGCCTTACACAACGATTTTGATTATCCTGAGAGAGAGAGAGAGAGAGAGAGAGAGAGAGAGATGGCTTTCTGCTCGGTCGACGTGGTCACCTCAAGAAACAATCACAACAGTGAGGCCTTGTGTTACTTAACAACAGACGGTCACTGCTCTTCCCCTACGCCTATAAACAGTGGTGTTCCGCAGGACTCTGGGCTATCTCCCACTCTTTATGTTGTTCATTACTGATTGATTGATAGTTTATTGTTGCAGTTACAACAAAGGAGAAGAGAGGAACCTGTCATCCCAAGCCCAGGCAATACACATTAATAATCTTTAATTCCAAAACAAACTATTCAATCCACTCATGCCGATAACTTTCCTGTGCATTGCTCAGCATCTCAACAGAAGACCCTCACAACGGGAAGCATGACTCATGGCTGGACTCTGCAGAACATTAACCTTTGACCTTGCTATCATTTCTGAATGGGACAGAGGTAACTTGGTGCCCTTCAGTGCCTCAAAAACTCAATTTCTCCACCCGTCAGCTCAACACAATCTTCCAAATACCTATCCCCTATTCTTGGACAACACTCAGCGGGGTCCATGATTTACTACCAAGCAAATGAGTGACTGCATCAGCTGTAGCCGATGTAATGACCCTCATTTTGTGTCTCAAGAATGCCCCTCAGCCAGCCACTGTTGAGTCCACACCACTACCCAGCCCTAAAATCAGGTGAGGAAAGTCGAGAAGATTACCAGAAAGTTGTGGAAATAGTTAACTATATAAAAGAAACCTCGAGGGCAGCAGCTGATAGGGGATTTGCAGGGGTAGAAATGGACAACAACTACAGAGTGGCAACTTATCTGGTATAGAGGTCATTTTTTATGTTGTTTACACATTGCAGAGCAAGTGCAAGGAACAGTGCTCGCCTCTGTGGTGCAAGTGTTGGTGTGGGTGAGGGTGATGAACCAAGGAAGAGAAAAAGGAATTATGAACCCAAGGCCAAAAGCACAGACACTTCTATTAAGTGCAATGGCATTGATCTTAGCGTCCAGTAGTGACGTAGAGACAGTAAACAGTTGAGCGCTGCATCAGCGGCAGAACTGGGCCTTAAACCTCATCAACGGTAAACGGTAAACAAACGCAGTGGACATGGTTCGTGAATGCCACAAGGGAAAAAGGCTGGGCCGGGGCAGATGAAGAGTCATGGAAATGGTGGGAAGCAAACACCAGAAAATACCTCAGATTAGGAAAACTTGCCTACCAGTACCTTCATGAGCTCCCCTCCAAGCAGTGTTAGCAGCCAGCAGTTAATTGATTAAAGTTATTATTTTATCTCCTGGAAAACCTTAAGAAAAAGTGTAGGGAAGAAAATGGTTGTGGAAATAGCCATGAAATGTGTGCGAGAACCGTGAGGCCACCCGTGGCTAAGTGCCGAGGCCTGGAGTCCCTCGATAGAGACTCTGTCAAGGGCCTCCACCGCAGCCTACTCCGCCGCCAGTGACGACAACGGCACAGCACGAAGCCTGCCACATATTATAGGACTGATTGACAGTTTGTTGTTGCAGTTATACAACACAGGAGAAGGGCGGAACCTGCCCTCCCAACCTGGCCCAGGCAATACATGGTGTTATTGTACAACTATTGCCACATCTGTAGGGAACACCATGAAACTAAAAAGCTGTACTGGCGGGGGACAAGTGCTACAGTAAAACAATAAATAGTAGCCATGATGAGATGAAGGGAGCGGACACATTGAGGGACTTCACCCAGAAACTACAATCTGGGGAAAATGCATTATAGGCTACTCACTAAATATACACGAAAAAATAATGAACTGAACAAATCCAGCCGCACTAAACCAAACCTAACATAACTGTTTCATAAAAGGTCCGCTCAGAAAGGAACTGTTGGGAAGCAATATTTCCCAACTCTGGAAACATTAAATTTCCAAATTCTTTGAAGACAAATGTTTCCAAAGAGTTTGCCAACAGTTGGGAATAATGTTTCTTGTCCTACTCTTAGTGTTTCCGCAGCTGAGGAGGTTGCAGTAACCCCTGAAGGACGAGTGTGACCCGCAGGCGGAAATATTGGTGCAGGGTTCCGTGAAAGGACGAGTGTCCCGCGTAAGGGCGACTCCGGCCGTTTTCTTATATACTTCCCTTGGCTCCATTACTCCACACCTGAGACAAGCTAATGGACAAACTTGGGCCTAAATACACACATACACAGGCCTGTCACACGGCGACGCAGTGATGGATAATTTTTTCAGCCTACAAGCTGTTCCCAAAGAGTGGTGCGTGAGCTGATCACTACATAGGCGTGCGTAAGGAAAAAACTGTGTAATTGCGGATTTTAAGTCTCGTTAAAATGTCAAACACATCATTAGCTGCCATTGTTTTAAAAGTAATCAACGTTTGCTGTACACTTCAGCGGAGTTGTCTGTTCTTTGTTTGAAACTTACCCAGACTCTGAGCACCTTCATTCACCCCAGGTACATTTTCGTTCAGTTTTGATAGCCATCGCTCAGAGCCTCGTGCTTTGCGAGCACAAAATTCGTCAAAAAATGGACGAAATTTCAGGAAATCGACAGGACCTCAGTACTGGTGGAGTCTTAGCGGGGGCGTGGACTCGGTCACAGCTTGGTGCGTGGCCTGAAAAGTTTGGGTTAACTGCTGCTATATAGGCTATAGGTAAGCTGCACCTTATTTGTTCATCCCTACAATTGCTATAATTAGCTAGGGTAGTTACTTCACCATGACATTCCTTTGTTGTGTTATAAGTATAGGTGAGTTTTGACGAAAAATGTACTTGACAAATGTGTGCTTGTTGCGTTCCCCGGAGCCCCTCGATCCTTATAGCGGCAGGTGTTAATGTGCCTCCCGCAGGGTTGTGTCAAGGCTCAGATTACGGGAGATTTTTTACAACAGTTGATATCACTGTCCATAAATAGGTAACAGAAGACCCGGCCCTGGCACTGCCCGGCCCCAGTGACTGAAGACGTAGCTACATGACACTAGTTTGTTCACGATGGATCAACGGTAGCGATAAGAGAAGATAAACTGATTGATGGCTTGTTGCTGCAAAGGTACAGTTTGTTACGCCACCCCATTCATGAATAGGGAATTAATTAATGGCAATGGTTACGGAAAGAGAAGACCTGAGTTTATATATAATGGCGATGGCAAGATAATTTCCTCCTCCTCCGTTGTGTAACTTTGCAACAATAATCAAACCAGTCCAGTGTAACACGATCGATTGACTCCTTTAAAAACATGCTCGATCGACACTTCCTTCAACTTCGGCCCTTTCACACTTGTCCGCGCTTATAACGCGTCAACTTATGCCTGATGTTTTCTATGGAGCCTTTCACACGCCGCGGACGTCAACACTTGGGTCATCTGCGGGCCCGCAAAGCAGCAAAGGGTACAGTGTTCAATGCATGTTTTCTATGAACCTTTCACACGCCGCGGACGTCAACGCTTGGGTCATCTGCGGGCCCGCATGGCAGCAAAGGGTACAGTGTTCAATGCATGTTTTCTATGAACCTTTCACACGCCGCGGACGTCATTGCTTGGGTCATCTGCGGGCCCGCATGGCAGCAAAGGGTACAGTGTTCAATGCATGTTTTCTATGAACCTTTCACACGCCGCGGACGTCATTGCTTGGGTCATCTGCGGGCCCGCATGGCAGCAAAGGGTACAGTGTTCAATGCATGTTTTCTATGAACCTTTCACACGCCGCGGACGTCATTGCTTGGGTCATCTGCGGGCCCGCAAAGCAGCAAAGGGTACAGTGTTCAATGCATGTTTTCTATGAACCTTTCACACGCCGCGGACGTCATTGCTTGGGTCATCTGCGGGCCCGCATGGCAGCAAAGGGTACAGTGTTCAATGCATGTTTTCACACGCCATGTCCCGCGCATCTCTCCGAAGAAAACTCCTTCAGTATCCTGCTTGATTTCAATGTGATTTGTTGTGCGTTCATTTTCCTGTTGCACTTTTTATTTTCAACTTTATTTATAGGAAGAATTTTGATGCTCTTCTCCCTCGTGTTTACTTCCTCATCTTCCTTCTCTCCTTTTTCTCTTTTCACTCTGCCATCTATCTTAATTTTTGGTCTTTCATTTTCTTCCTTTATCTCCCTTCCTCCTCCAGCTGTATTTCTGTCTCTCCTTTCCTCCAGATGCCCTGCGTGCTCTCCCTGACCTTCATTACACTTTCCTGTCTTTCTCCTTCCACCTTCGTGGGGGTGGCGGCAAGTTTTCACCCGCGCCGTCTGAAAGGATACGCGGGAAGGCCCGCGTCCGCTCTATAAGCGCCCACAAAGGGGCCTTAATATTAACTAGAGTTGAAATGCAAAGTTTTGGAGCCATCTGATTAATGTAGAATCACTTTGGGTTAAGGACAGACCACCTATATAGTCTGGAGCAAGGGGTATGTGTACTTATATATAATAATGAGTCGGCTAAGCAGGTTATGAGAGGCTCGTTCATCAGGCATAGTCGCCGCACTATACAACAACAACAACAACAACAACAACATGCCCTTTCTCCTGTCTCTCCCTCGGCACCACCATGCTTACACATAACTGACCCAAGGCACTTAACTCACTATATAACCTCCTCCGGCCATTTCTTCACCATTCATAATTATTTTTGCATTCTTTTTCACATTCAATTCCCAGCCTCCATCAATCCCACTCTATAAGCCTAAGGACATACAAAACCCACAGCCTCCCTTCTTAGGACTCCTGTGACATCAAGATCAAGGTCAAAATCAACGGAGGTAAAAAGATCAACGCTGAGGAGTCTGCCACGCCGCCCACGCTTCCACGCCCACACAGTGCCCCCACGCCCATCCGCTACCCCCACAGTGCATATTACAAGGTTATCTATTTCAAGCTTACCTATTACAAGCTTTTTGGGGGAGGTTCAGGTGATGGGTCAGTGATATTACAGAATCACACCCAAGCTTACCCATGTCAAGTTTACCTGTTTCAAGCTTTTTGTGGCTGAGGTGACAGCTTGGTAATATTCCAGAATCACACCCAAGCTTACCCATGTCAAGTTTACCTGTTTCAAGCTTTTTGTGGCTGAGGTGACAGATTGGTAATATTCCAGAATCACACCCAAACTTACCCATGTCAAGTTTACCTGTTTCAAGCTTTTTGTGGCTGACGTGACAGCTTGGTATTATTCCAGAATCACACCCAAGCTCACCCATGTCAAGTTTACCTGTTTCAAGCTTTTTGTGGCTGAGGTGACAGATTGGTATTATTCCAGAATCACACCCAAGCTCACCCATGTCAAGTTTACCTGTTTCAAGCTTTGGTATTATTCTAGTGTTTGGCAATACTCAGCCCTTGCAACCAAAATTGGCTAGGGGGCCATTGAGACTGCGGGGAATGCAGTGGTAAACATGAAATGCGTCGCAAATGCATAGTTTTTGAGTTATGGGGGGTTGAAAAATACCCTAGATGTAGGGAAATTCCTTACAATTACTTAGATGTAGGGAAATTTCATACATTCCAGGATTTTTTACAACGTACGGAAACCACGCAATTTCACTCACTCTCCATACCAAAGAGGGGATAGAGGGGGCCTTCACACTATTACAGTCATAATGAAGCATCTAAACGGTAAGTAATTTACGTCATAAGAATCTTGCAACCGTCATATACGACTATGTATTCACTTACTGGTAGCACATACGAACGCGTGAAGCAGGTTAGTGACGAAGCTTCTTCAGAGGAGGACGGGTCTGGTGAAGCTGACGGACCATCTTGGCGTCGTCAGTAATGTTATAGCTAATGTTGTAGAAGGGGATGTAAGCACTTCTTTCAATACCCCTCAGTTAGCTGTTAGGTCGTAGAGTTTGGGTGGGGTATTTAAAGAGGGGGGGTAGCCCCCCCTTGGTTAGCAGGGGGGTCGAGGGGGGGCAAAGCCTTCCTGTTAGCAGGTCGTAAAGTTTGGTTGGAGTAGTTTAAATATGCTCCCCCACCCAAATACCCCGACTTCCCACGGGTTCCCCAAGACCGTTGGGGGAAGGGGCTGGACCTGGATCTGCTACTGGTGCCTCCTTCATATTATGGTTGAGGGACATGTTTTTTGTTTTTTAACTATGATAAATGGAGGCGTATTATCGTATGCTGGAGGCACGGAGTCAATAGCCACAATCACCTTGTATACTGGGAACACAAACCCGTGAAGCAGATTCAGAATATGGTCAGTCAGGATCCACGTGTTCGAACAGCTCAGGCAGGAGGTTCGAGAGCCTGCACTTTGTGTAGAACCCGCAGTACTGTTTAAGACGCGGCGTTGGACGGATCACGGCTACCCGGTGGTTTTGTTTGTGTCAGTGATAAACGATGAAGATACACCGTGTTTGGTGCCACGTACACTACTATCAGGACAGAAACCTTGGGATGAGGAGACAACCTACTGGCACCAGTGCTAGAGAGGGCATGGGTGTGATGTAGGCGGTTTATGTAGGCACAGATGGCCTCTGGCGCCACGCCAGACGGTGAGGTGAGCATCGTTTGGTGGGCTCACTACGCTTCTCTCCGAAAACAAGCTTGGAGATCCAGTGAGATTGCGTGGTTTCTGTATGGAGAACACTAAATTCGTCGCAAACACTCATTTTAGTGGTGGTGGGGTGAAAAAATCCCTAAATATAGGGAATTTCCCTAGATCTAGGGATTTTTTGCCCCCCCCCCCCCGCTAAAAAATACGCAATTGCTACAGATTTCGTGTCCCCCACCCGAAACCTCGCATTCCCACAGGTCCCCAAGCTTGTTTTGGGGGGGAGGGGGAAGTATGGGCAAACACTAGAATTTTACCCAAGCTTTTTATGCCTGAGGTGACAGCTTGGTATTATTCCAGAATCACACCCAAGCTTACCCATGTATAGTTTACCTGTTTCCGTTCACCGGTGATGAGGTTTCAGGCCCCGGTCCGCTGCCGCAGCAGCGCTCCACAGGGCCGCCAGTATTACAACAGTAACATTAGCACCTAAAGTTGTCCTCAATCCTCAGCAGGGTTGTTGATTTTTTTTTTAAATAAAATAATTGGGTTTTTAAAAATTTAAATCAGATTTTTTATTTAAATTGATTTTTTATATATTTTTTTAAATGAAAATAATTAAATGAACGTAAACCTCAATATTGTCTACATTATTTTAAAACACATGTTGGAGTAACCGTGTATCATATTCCATCGTGATAAGTAACCTGGCTGGCTTTAGAGAAACTGTATTAACACAGTGAAAAACATCCCAAATGAACACCACTGAGTGCCAGGATTTGAACCCGGGCCTTCTGACTAGAAGTCAGGGCAGCATACTGAGCAACCACCGATGGGCTAAAAGGTTACCACACCAGAGGCCACTTCTGCAGCCATTAACTGACGCCCCAGCCCTGCACTGTGGACATGAAGGTGAAGGTAACCCCGCCCACACCCATGACTGACAGAAACGCTTTTAATCAAACCCTTATGGCACATACGGTGTGTAAATACATTAGAGAAACTGTTTTAACACAGTGAAAAACATCCCAAATGAACACCACTGAGTGCCAGGATTCGAACTCGGGCCTTCTGACTAGAAGTGGTCTGGTCGGTATGCTGCCCTGACTTCTTGTCAGAAGGCCTGGGTTCGAATCCTGGCACTCAGTGGTGTTCATTTGGGAACCTGGCTGGCTGTTTGAGCCAGTCCTAAGACTGACCAGCTGCAGCCAGCCAGCCAGCCATGGCCAGCACCACACCACAACTCTGTCTACTCTCTTAACAGTCTAACCAGATCATATCATGTTTTGGACATGTCCTCACTGAAATTGCTCAAAGAAAAATGACAGCAGCTTCAAATCACAGTATCAGAAAAGACTGTGGATGGTCTATGTGTGTATGTGAAGTGATTCTCTGAAAAATAGGAGTATATGTTTCAATTATTTCCTTTACTGCAACCCTGATCCTCACGTTTGTAAAGTCGTAGGATTTAGTGAATAAGTGAGTCTTCAGCGCTTTCTTGAAGATTGCCAGACTGCCACTGTTCTTAACCCGTAGAGTACCGTTGACGCGTCTCACGCGTTAAAAGCGATTTGCAATCATATACCATTGACGCGTCAGGCGCGTTTGCAAATTACTGTAATTAATTGCAATCGAAAGGACGCTCCTGTCCGCATCTATACACTCATATGGGTCAGAGCGTTGACTTGTGAGTCAGCCTAGCCTCTCCCAGGCCAATATGCCCCCTGGGGTGATGTCGACCCCCATGGAAAGTGAATTTGGGCGTGTGACACAAACAAAATCAAATCCGAAGCAAAGTGAAAACGTTCTATAATCATTGTGAGGTCAGCCGAGTAGTGACCTTGAGCCTATCACACACACATTCTATCACAGTTACCAAGTATTGAATTATGGAACCATTTTCGTACATAAAAACACTTGATTTTGCACTGAAAAACAATGTATATCGACCGGCTGTACATACTTTTAGCACTCTAAGACACAAAAAACAATATATATATATATATATATATATATATATATATATATATATATATATATATATATATATATATATATATATATATATATATATATATATATATATGCTAAAAGTATGTACAGCCGGTCGATATACATTGTTTTTCAGTGCAAAATCAAGTGTTTTTATGTACGAAAATGGTTCCATAATTCAATACTTGGTAACTGTGATAGAATGTGTGTGTGATAGGCATGATTATAGAACGTTTTCACTTTGCTTCGGATTTGATTTTGTTTGTGTCACACGCCCAAATTCACTTTCCATGGGGGTCGAAGTGGCCGAAGTGATAGCGTACTGGACCCACATTCGCCGCGTGATGGACGACGCGGGTTCGAATCCTCACGCTACCACTCAGATTTTTCGGTCACCGCCGAGTGGCTTAAAACTACCCACATGCTGTCCTGAAGACCACCCATCAACCCGGACTCTAGAGGAAGCCGTCTAAGCGAATCAAGTACAAGTTCCGGGGGGCAGCATGAGCCAATGCAAGATGGCGCCACTATAAACACTCGCCTGCGCCAGAACGGGCTGGGCCGACCATCAGGCCCCACCTGGAAGAAGCCTTGGGCCGACCATCAGACCCCACCGGGAAGATGCCTACCGGCGCAATAGGCAACAACGTAAAAAAAAAAAAAAAAAAAAAAAAAAAACTATACCAAGGCATGGGATGGCACCTTGTGGGCCGTGGCATGGGTAAGCCACAAGTGTACTGGGGTAGGTAACTGCGGACCCAAGTTAGCCTAGTCAGTAATGTCACGGTAGGACACCTTGGTTCTTGTGATCATAGATTAGTGTGCGTTGATATCAGAGCTCAATCAACAGTGACTAAAAATAAAGAAAAGGTGATAAACTTCAAGAGGTAATTTTGTAGAAATCCGACAAATAATACAGGTGACGACAGTGTAGAGAAAGCCTGGCTAAACTTTAAGGATTATTTACTCACTCAGCAGAACACTTTTGTCCCAATGTGTGAGAAGCGAAGTAACACTAATAAAAGCCCACCTTGGAATAATAGTGAAATTAAACACTCGATTAAGGAGAGAAAATTGCTTTGCAGGCTAAAGAAAGAACAAAGCACGCCCAAAAACATTAGACTTCATCATGAAGCCAGGCGGCGAGTGAAAAGATTAGTATGTGTAGATATGAAGAAAACATTGCAGCCAACTGTAAAAATAATCCGAAACCCTTCTTCAGTTATATAAAAAATAGGAAGGCGATCAGAAGTGGAATTGGACCTTCAACAAACAGTGATGGTGCACAAGTGTCTGACAGCCAACACATTGCAAACCTCTTAAACAATTACTTTTCTACGATGTTTAACCCCTTCAACACGAGGACGCGTATACTGTGTCCTTGCGTGCCCCGTACCATATCCAAGGATGCACATACTGTGTCCTGGCTCGCTGTAGCCAGTGTACAAGTTATTTTATCTATATTTATGCTTACATCTCAAAATTATCAAATAATTTATGTTTCTTTATGTGCACCATTTAATTCTTCATGTTTTCATATATAACACATGATGATTATGTTGAGTTTATGGCTGAAAACTTGGTATATTCAACAGCGACATTTGAAATTTGGTGCATGCGGTGATTTCGGGTACAGAGCGGGGTGCTGTTTTGGCCCGGCGGTAGTGAAGGGGTTAATACAAGCAGTCTCCCACCACTACCACCAACACCAGTGACGACAACAATGCTAACGTAAATCTGGAGCATGCATTGCCAAACTTTGTAATAACTACCGATGAAGTCATTAAAGGTCTCGAATCCCTTAAAACAAATAAAAGTCCCGGACCCGACGAATATATCCTATACTGCTTAAAGAAACAAAAATTGAAATTCTCCTCCCTCACAACTTTTTAATTTGTCCTTGCAATAAGGCATCGTCCCTTCAGATTGGAAAAGGGCTAACGTGACACCGATTTTTAAGAAGGGAGACAGAAAAATACCAGGTAATTACAGGCCCATTAGTCTAACTCCAGTTGTAGGTAAGCTGCTCAAGAGCATAATTAGAGACAAAATTGTGAGTTACCTTAAAAGCCAGTCATTAATTTCAACATGGCTTCCGTAGCAAAAGATCCTGCCTATCAAACCTATTGACCTTTTATAACGACCTCTTCTCAGTTTATGACGTAACCAAATCACTGGACGTAGTCATACTTGATTTCCAGAGAGCGTTTGATAAAGTCCCACATCATAAATTACTTTATAAATTAAAGCAAATAGGTATTGACGGTCAAGTAAACTAATGGATTGCGAATTGGTTGAGCAACAGACAACAAAGAGTGGCGATTGACTGATGTAACTCAGAGTGGGCGCTGGTCACTAGTGGCGTCCCTCAGGGCTCAGTTCTTGGCCCAGTTCTCTTCATTATTTACATCAACGATGTGGATGTTGGACTCAATAATTGCATTAGTAAATTTGCAGATGACACAAAGATTGATAACTCGGTTCTCACTGACGATGACAGGCAAAGCCTCCAAGAGGATTTGCACAAAATTTCAGCTTGGTTTGATAGATGGGAGATGCCCTTTAACGAAGACAAGTGCCAGGTCCTTCAAGTTGGAACAAGAAATAAGATGCTCAATTATGAAATGGGCAGTGTTAAACTCACAAGCGTTCAACTCGTTAAGTACCTGGGGGTCAAAATCGCGTCAAACCTCAAAATCTCACATCAATGCATTGATGCAGCAAATAAAAGTGAACAGAATGCTGGGCTTCATTGAAAGAAACTTTTTATTCAAGAATAAAGATGTAATACTTCCGCTGTACAATAGTTTAGTCAGACCCCACTTGGAATATGCGGTACAGTTTTGGTCTCCCCACCATGCAAAGGACATTGCTAAATTAGAAGCTGTTCAGCATCGGGCATCAAAAATTATCCCTTCCTTGTGCAACAAATCTTCTTGCGCAACAAATCTTACGAAGAAAGGCTTTCCACCCTTAACATGTTCTCTCTTGAGAAACATCACCTCCGAGGAAAACTGATCGAATGTTTTAAAATACTTAATGGTTTCACGAATGTAGACAGAACAAAATTGTTGATGATTGATGACACTTTGCGAACGAGGAACAATGGCATAAAACTCAAATGCAGACATGTAAATTCAGACTGCACCAAATTTTTCTTCACTAACGTTGTAGTGCGAGAATGGAATAAGCTCCCACCTTCAGTGGTCCAGTGTGACGCAACTGATTCCTTTAAATACAAGCTCGACCGTCACTTCCTTCAACTTAATATGAACTAGAGTAGAAATGCAACGTTTTGGAGCCTTCTGTAGAATCACTTAGGTTTAAGGACAGACCACCTAATCTGGACCAGGGGGTCTGTGTTGTCTGATTTTCTATGTAAATCTATGTAAATCTCTCTCTCTCTCTCTCTCCCCTCCCAATATTTGTTTATGTTTTGTTGTATTGGCAAGTGTTTGTTGCATCCATTGTTTTGCTGTGGACTTTGTACAGCACAAGTGCTTGCATTATTTTGTCTCTTTATTGAGCCAGAGGCCTTCTAGTAGTCATGGAGGTCACAGCATCCTAGGCAGTGGACAGCCTGGGTCTGGTCCCTTTGTCTGGCACCTTTGCTGCGTCTTCACGGAGAGAAAGAGGGAGCTTTCTTCTTTACTTCTTGGCCTCTGAGAGTGTTTATTTGTCTCCGTGGTTGTTTGCTTTCAGAGGTCTTGTCTCCTTTAATCTTGTTGGTGACAATTTGATTCTTTTGTGTTTAAACATGTCTGGTTTTATTTCATTTTTCTCTTTTTTTTGTTTGTTTTTGATCCTCATTATCTTGTTGTTCTTTCTCTCAAAGCGGCGATGCTCTGCACACTTCCGTGCTCTGTTCTTTCCCTTCCTTGATGCCCTTTTCTGTGGTGGCTGTTCTGCAGCATTGTTCTGTCTCTGTTTTCCGCTTCCCATATCCACAAGGTGCTGTTCAGCTGCCTGCTGCATGGTTGCCTCCAGGTTGTCAAGGGCAGCTAGTTCACTGCTCTGGGTCTAGTTTGCCTCAGTTTCTTTGATGCAGTTGTCACAATATTGGGGTTGAAAACCAGTAACTGTGTTGTGCTCTGCTACATTTTATGGAATTTGTAGATGCTTTTGGTATTCAGTTTGAAGCATGTTTCTATGAGGCTGTGATCTTTGTCCCAACAGCCACCCCTGGTGCTGGTGCAGCAGCGAGGGTCTGAGGTGGGTGCCGTGCTGCGTCCTCACTGCCGCTGACTTCTGTTGCAGTGGAGGCTGCAGGGCCGGGCAGCAGCCTGAGGGGCCAGGACTAGCAGGAGCAGCCTGCCACTGCTGTGAGGATCAGTGCCAGACCATGCACTACAGTGCAAAATTCAGTGCCATAACTTTGAACAGCACCTTGCATGCTCTGATCAGGGGTGCTCAGGAGAACCACTACCACCACCACCACCTTGCTGCTGGCATCTCCAGCCGTAAAGGAAAGGGAGAGTTTGAGTGAGAGAGTAAGTTCACCAGACACAGCCTTGCACACACTGCTGAAGGGAAGCATGAGTGCCAAGACTGTGGGAAAAGACTCCCTGGGAAGGGTGACCTCAACAAACACACCCACATACTCTGGTGGAAGACCTCATGAATGCCAAGAGTGTGGCAAAGTGTTCACTCAGAAGAGTAACCTTAATAGACACACCCTTACACACACTGGTGAAAGACCTCATGAATGCCAAGAGTGTGGCAAAGTGTTTGGTCAAAAGAGTGACCTTAATAGACACACCCTTACACACACTGGTGAAAGACCTCATGAATGCCAAGAGTGTGGCAAAGTGTTCACTCAGAAGAGTCACCTTAACAGACACACACTTACACACACTGGTGGAAGACCTCATGAATGCCAAGAGTGTGGGAAAGTGTTCAGTACGAAGAGTCACCTTAACACACACACCCTTACACACACTGGTGAAAGACCTCATGAATGCCAAGAGTGTGACAGAAGGTTCTTTTCTAAGTCTGAGTTGAACAGCCACGTTGTCACACACTCTGAGCTGAGAGAGTTCAAGTGTGATGTTTGTGGCAAACATTACAAGACCAAGCCCCATATTGCGAGGCACATGAAGGTCCACTTCCCCTGAGGTGTTGTGTGGTGCTGCTGTATGTGGTGGCAGTGGAGGACAGTGTTTGGCAACCCCGCCCTGGCTGAAGAACATGAAGAAAGAGAAGACAAAGAGAGAAAGACAGACATGGAGGAACAACAAGAACAGAAAAGAAAGAAAGGAATGAAAAGACTAGTGAAAGAAAGACAGTGACCTCAACACACACACCCTTACACACACTGGTGAACTGAACTGGCTCATCAAAGGAACCCTCCACTATGATCAGGAGAGGCTGATAATGGCAGCACAAGACCAGGCCATAATGACCATCGCTTTAAAAAAAATGGCTGGTCTCAGTAACAACAACAAATGCAGGTTCTGCCACACTGAAATTGAAAGTGTGAGCCACCTGATCTGCAGCTGCCAGACTCTGCTAGCCGATGGCTACTACACAGCCAGGCATGATGAAGTGTGCAAATACCTACACTGGACCATCTGCAACAGCCTGAACATCAAGTGCTCTAGCAAAGTGTGGGAACATCAGCCAGAGAAAATCACTGGAAATGAGACGCACACCATCTACTATGACCAGGTAATTGCAACAGCTACCTACCTAGATAATGCTGCAGTGAAACCGGACCTGGTTGTGTGGAACAGGAAAGAAAAAGTGGCTATGATAGTTGAGGTCAGTATCCCACATGACAGTGGGCTAAACAGAGTTGAAAGGGAGAAGGTCACCAAATATCAAGGCCTGATGCATGATATGAAAAGAAACTGGAAATTGAAGAACATCTCGATTGTGCCAGTCATTGCCGGAGCAACAGGCCTACTGAAAAAGAACTTCAAAGACCATCTAGCTAAAATCCCAGGAAACCTGAGGGCAACAGAAATCCAAACAATTGCCCTTAAGGGAACCACTACCATCTTAAAAAGAACCCTCGGTTGCAGCCTCTAAAAAGTGGGTGATTGTTAGGAACTTGGCAGAGTGCCCCATCACCCATAATCAAGACTGAAAAAGTAAACTAAAACAAAAAAAGTGAAGGACCCCATGAATGTCAAGAGTGTGGCAAAGTGTTCAGTTGCGAGAGTAAACTCAACTCACACGCCCTTACACACACTGGTGAACGACCTCATGAATGTGAAGTTTGTGGCCAAAGGCTTACACAGAAGGATGGCCTCAACACACACACACTGGTGAAAGGCCTCATGAATGTGAAGTTTGTGGCCAAAGGCTTACACAGAAGGGTTGTCTCAACACACACACACTGGTGAAAGGCCTCATGAGTGTGAAGTTTGTGGCCAAAAGCTTACACAGAAGGGTTGTCTCAACACACACACACTGGTGAAAGGCCTCATGAGTGTGAAGTTTGTGGCCAAAGGCTTACACAGAAGGGTTGCCTCAACACACACACACTGGTGAAAGGCCTCATGAATGTGAAGTTTGTGGCCAAAGGCTTACACAGAAGGGTTGCCTCAACACACACACACTGGTGAAAGGCCTCATGAATGTGAAGTTTGTGGCCAAAGGCTTACACAGAAGGGTTGCCTCAACACACACACACTGGTGAAAGGCCTCATGAGTGTGAAGTTTGTGGCCAAAGGCTTACACAGAAGGGTTGCCTCAACACACACACACTGGTGAAAGGCCTCATGAGTGTCTGGAATGTGGAGAAAGATTCAGAGAGAAGCAAACCCTGGAGCATCACATGTTCAGATACTCTGGCCTGAGAGAGTTCAAGTGTGTGGGAAGCACTTTAACACGAAGGGGCACATTGCCCGGCACATGAAGACCCACTTCTGAGGTGGTGTGTTGTGCTGCTGTGTGTGTGTGACGGGGAGCCAGTCATCAACAGCATCTGGGGAGGACTGGCACCGTGTTGTGGCTGACTGCTGAGAGATTCACCAACACCACAGTGAACAGTGCTGTCTGCCCTGGCACAGTGCAGCAGCCAACACCACAGTGAACAGTGCTGTTTGCCCCAAGCCACCTTGCCCCAGTACAGTCCAGCAGCCAACAAGCCACACCACAGTGAACAGTGCTATCTGCCCCGATCCACCTTGCCCCGGCACAGTGCAGCAGCCAACACCACAGTGAACAGTGCTGTCTGCCCCGGCAAAGTGCAGCAGCCAACAAGCCACACCACAGTGAACAGTGCCGTCTGCCCCGAGCCACCTTGCCCCGGCACGGTGCAGCAGCGGTAACTCGGGCCGCCACAACAGACCATCAGCAGGATTACCAAGGGGACGCTGTGTGAGGGTTTGTCAAGTTTCCCTGCGCTCCACAAGAAACCCGGCCCAGCAGAGACCACTGGGGCAGAGTGCTGGCCTGGGAGCTGTGATGGCTTGTTAAACCCGGCCCAGCAGAGACCACTGGGGCAGAGTGCCGGCCTGGGAGCTGTGATGGCTTGTTAAACCCGGCCCAGCAGAGACCGCTGGTGCAGAGTGCCGGCCTGGGAGCTGTGATGGACTTGTTAAGCCCAGCCCAGCAGAGACCACTGGGGCAGAGTGCCAGCCTGGGAGCTGTGATGGACTTGTTAAGCCCAGCCCAGCAGAGACCACTGGGGCAGAGTGCCGGCCTGGGAGCTGTGATGGCTTGTTAGGGTTGCTGCCCCGAGGGAATTGAAGGCAGAATATGTAATGGGTCAAGGCAGGAACACTCCAGTGGTGCTTGTCAAGCCTTGTATTGTTGGCCAGTGGCTGGGTGATGGACGGGCAAGTGGCTCCAGCAGGGAAGGCTGAGCACTGTGCTGGGGCTGAGGGGAGATAAAGGCACAGGCAGTACAGCAGTGTGCCGCGTGGAACACTCTTGGCGGAAACACCCAGAGGAAAATGACTGAAGAATACAGAAGAAGGAAGACCAAAGAGGGAGGAAGGAAGGCATGCTGTGCCTCAGAGGTCTGGAGAAGAATGAATGAAGAGTGAGTAGCGTAGGATGAATGAAGAGGAAGAAGAAGGTGCCGGCACTCTGCGGGTGAGTGCCCTGCCCACAGGCCTGGAGAGGGGCCGTGTGCCTGCTGGATGCTGCCTGCTAGGGCACCCTTGTCCGAGGCAGCTGCTGCCTGCACCCTCGGCCAGGCCCACAGACACTCCACAGCGGGTGAGTGATGTGGCTGCTACACACACACACACACACACACACACACACACACAGAACAGCTAAACTAAGGGAAGTGGAAGATTGTAAGGAAATATATAAAAAGAAAAACAGAAATGTTAATATATACCCTGAGACACCATCTGCTTCTTTATTTTATTTTATTTTTTTTATATATATTTTTTACGTCTATGCCTATAGCGCCGGTAGGCTTGCTTGAGGGGCCTGGATGGTGTTCGGCCCCAGCCCGTCATGGCGCAGGCAAGTGTTTATAGTGGCGCCATCTTCTCTTGGCTCATACTGCCCCCCGGAACTCCTCCTTGATTCACTTGGACGGTTTCCTCTAGAGTCCGGGTTGATGGGTGGTCTTCAGGGCAGCATGTGGGTAGTTTTAAGCCACTCGGCAGTGACTGAAAAATCCCTAGTGGTAGCGTGGGGATTCGAACCCGCGTCGTCCATCACGCGGTGAATGTGGGCCCAGCACGCTACCACTCAGCCACCGCCTACCTGCCTACAGCTTTCCTCTCTTCCAGCTCCCCCAACAGTTTATATATCTCCTCTTCATATACTGAGACTTCTTCCATGTGAACATTTGTCTTGTTTTCTTGTGGCTCGTTGATTCTTTAGTAAAAACTTGCCAGAACTCTTTGTTTAGTAACTCCGCCGTGTCTTGAGGATCAGCGGTTGTCACACTCCCGTCGCTCAGTCTGTCAATTGTTTCTCTTGGTTCAATCTTTCCATTTATGAATCTGTAAAATAGTTTGGGTTGTTCCTTACACTTTTCCACAATATCCTTTTCATATCCCTTTTCTTCTTCCTTCCTTATTTTCACGTATTCATTTCTTGCTGCCTTAAAATCGCCTTTATTCCTTTGGTTTTTATTTCTTTTTAGTCTTTTCCTTACTTTGTCTCTTTTTCTCTTTTGCCTCAGCACACCTTGCATTAAACCAGTCCTTTTTCCCTTCTCTTTGGGTCTGTTTCTGGTACAAACTTCTTGACCCTGTTTTATACGCCTCCATAAAGATATCACACTTTTCCTGCACTTCACTTGTTCCCATTAGCTCATCCCAGTCCAGCTCTCTGTAATGTTTCCTAAGGTTTTCCACGTCTGCCTTCCTATAGTGTTCCTAACTGACGGGGATTCTGAGATATTGGCAGTTAGAGTTGTCATTGAATTTTGGATATTTTTATGTTGGAAAGTTTTTAGTTAAGTGCAAATTTCTCAGGAGCTAGAAGATTATGAGACCTGCTAGTTATAGGTGTTGTAGGTGAGTGTTAGGAGCATCTTGTGTTAGAATCTTGTGTTCCTAACTGGCGTGGATTACAAGATATTGGCAGTTAGAGTTGAAGTTGTCATTGAATTTTGGATATTTTTATGTTGGAAAGTTTTTCGTTGAGTGCAAATTTCTCATGAGCTAGAAGATTATGAACACTGCCAGTTACAAGTGATGTAGGTGAGTGTTAGGAGCATCTTGTGTTAGAATCTTGTGTTCCTAACTGATGTGCTTGCCGAGATATTGGCACTTGAAATTGATGCACACACACACACACACACACACTAACTCTGTGATGGTTCTTTCAGGGAAGGAGCTGAGATGAGACCAGACTCAGCCCTCCAGTGAGCCCAGGAGACCACCAAGGGGACACCCACGCACCTCATCACCTGGGGGGAGGACGCATGGAGGCTGTGGGTGAGTGAAGCAACCCACCCCCAGTGTATGCTCAGGCACAAGGTTACGTCAGGTCAGGGGCTGCCTCAAGAACAGGTACTTCCCCTCACTGATTCTCTCCATGTTTCCTCCGTTTTTCCCTCCTTTCCTCCTATACCAAAAAATAGCTTAATTTTTCCTCTTCCTCCTCCTGTCTTCCTCTTCTTCCTCCTCCTCTTCGTTTCCTTGTTATCTCCACTGTTATCAAGGTCTGTGTATTTTTCCAGCGTAATTTTGGTGGTTTCTTTCATTTCCTCCTCCAAGTTCAACTCCTTTTTCCTTCCTCTTTTCCTCCTATGCCGAAAAAGTTAAATCTTTCCTCTTCCTCCTCCTGTCTTTCGCTTCTTCCTCCTCCTCTTCGTTTCCTTGTTATCTCCACTTTTATCAAGGTCTGTGTATTTCTCCGGTTTAATTTTGGTGGTTTCGTTCATTTTCTCCTCCAAGTTTGACTCCATTTTTCTCATTCTTCCTCCTTTCCTCCTATGCCAAAAAATAGTTTAATCTTTGCTCTTCCTCCTCCTCTTCGATTCCCTGTTATCTCCACTTTTATCAAGGTCTGTGTATTTCTCCAACATAATTTTGGTGGTTTTGTTAATTTCCTCCTCCAAGTTCAAGTCCATTTTTCTCATTTTTCCTCCTATACAAAAAAATAGCTTAATCTTTCCTCTTCCTCCTCCTCTTCGTTTCCCTGTTATCTCCACTTTTATCAAGGTCTGTGTATTTCTCCGCTTTAATTTTGGTGGGTTCGTTCATTTTCTCCTCCAAGTTTGACTCCATTTTTCTCATTTTTCCTCCTATGCTAAAAAATAGTTTAATCTTTGCTCTTCCTCCTCCTCTTCGTTTCCCTGTTATCTCCACTTTTATCAAGGTCTGTGTCTTTGAAAACTTTGCAGAATGGACGAAAAAAAACACCAGAAATTGCTTGAATATTTATTGACCAAACTGACACTTCTTGCAGAGAGAGAGGGGAGGGGGGGGGGGTCCCTTATGTGTCTGGGGGGGGCATGTGTCTGTGGGGGTTGTCAACACACTGGGGGGACACCCTGTGGGGCCTGGGAGCTGAGAGAGAGAGAGAGAGAGAGAGAGAGAGAGAGACACACACACACACACACACACACACACACACACACACACACACACACTCTTGGCACTAAACTCTGCCAGACTCTTGCAGGGAAGGAGACAGAGACAAGACCACTGAGCCGAGGGGACCAGTCAGGTCTTCAAGATGCTGCCTGGATGCTGGGGAGACAAGATGAGACCAGCTGAGACGAGTCCTGTTGGGGAGAAGATGGAGGGAGATTAAGGAAGGAAGGAAAGAGAGAGAGATGGAACACTCTCTCTCTCTCTTTGTATAAAAGAGAACACTAATAAAGTTTGGAAATATATATTACAATGGATGTATTTAAACTTACTACTCCTCCTCCTCCTCTTCCTATTCTTCCTCCTCTCTCTCTTTCCTGTCCACCAGTGAGCTATTGTATTCTTCCCTTCCCTTCCCCTCCCAAGATGCCGCCTGGATGTTGGAGAGAGAGGATGAGATAGAACTCTCTCTCTCTCTCAGCTGTTGTTGTATAAAATAGAAGATAAATAAAGTTGAATATTATATTACCATGGATATATTTGAACCTCCTCTCTCTCTCTCTCTCTCTCTCTCTCTCTCTCTCTCTCTCTCTCTCTCTCTCTCTCTCTCTCTCTCTCTTCAATGGACGTTATACACCTTTATGTTACTTTTTTGTGACAGAGAGAGAGAGAGAGAGCGAGAGAGAGCGAGAGAGAGATCCAGCCTCCACTCCCTTGCTGAGCTGAGTGAGCAGACAGCACCAGCCAGTCAGCCATTGCCCTGAAAAGATATATGGTGGTTAGGTCCCGGTAGAGTGTGGTGGAGTGGTAGAAATTGTGGTTGAATGTCAGGTCTTGGGTTGACATTTTGGGGTTACAGAGTTGAAAAAGTTTTGAACAAGTTGAGTTTTTTGGTTGAATTTGCAGACTGATGGTTGAATTGTGGTAGAGGGACGTTGGGCAAATGATTGTATGGTGGTTAGACCCTGGTAGATTGTGGTAGACTGGTAGAAATCATGGTTGAAAGAGGAAATTGTAGCTTACCACATTTCGGCAACTTTCCGTCCCAGCTTCCATCAGTTGTGAGATCTGTAATAATAATAATAATAATAATAATAATAATAATAATGATAATAATGATAATGATAATAATGATAATAATGATAATAATAATAAAAGTATATATAATTAATCTATTTTCTTATTCCTGAGAGAGAGAGAGAGAGAGAGAGAGAGAGAGAGAGAGAGAGAGAGAGAGAGAGAGAGAGAGAGAGAGAGAGAGAGAGTTACCTCCACATCTGAAAAGGAAAAATCTATAATCTTCCTTTCTCTTCCTCTCTCTCACACACACACACACACACACACACACACACACACACACACACACACACACACACAAAATATATATATATATATATATATATATATATATATATATATATATATATATATATATATATATATATATATATATATATATATATATATAAATAAATAAAAAATCCCATCTCAGTTACACCCCAAAGTTATGACCGCAGCAGCAGCAGCAGTTAGGCGCAGAATTATAGTCACAAGTTATAGTGTGTGTGTTCTGCCAAGTCCCTGCTGGTGAGCCTGGCATCCGACCCTCACACCAACCACCTCCCAGGGCCAAAACGGAGGTGGGTTGGGTTCTAATGTGTGTTTCCTTAGGTTCATGGTACAGAGGAAGGGTCACACTACCACCAGGGTCACAAAACTACCCCTGGAAATGCCCACAACTCCTAAGAAAGCCTGGTCAAATGTGTGTTTCCTTAGGTTCATGGTACAGAGGAAGGGTCACAAAACTACCCCTGGAAATGCCCAGAACTCCTAGGAAAGCCTGGTCAAATGTGTGTTCTCTTAGGTTCACAGTACAGAGTAAGGGTCAAACTACCACCAGGGTCACAAAACTACCACTGGAAATGCCCACAACTCCTAGGAAAGCCTTGCCAAATGTGTGTTTCTTTAGGTTCAGGGTACACAGGAAGGGTCACACTACCAGGGTCACAAAACTACCCCAGGAAATGCCCACAACTCCCAGGAAAGCCTGGTTAAATGTGTGTTTCTTTAAGTTCACAGTACAGAGTAAGGGTCAAACTACCACCAGGGTCACAAAACTACTACTGGAAATGCCCACAACTCCTAGGAAAGCCTTGCCAAATGTGTGTTTCTTTAGGTTCAGGGTACACAGGAAGGGTCACACTACCAGGGTCACAAAACTACCCCAGGAAATGCCCACAACTCCCAGGAAAGCCTGGTCAAATGTGTGTTTCTTTAAGTTCACAGTACAGAGGAAGGGTCAAACTACTACCAGGGTCACAAAACTACCCCTGGAAATGCCCACAACTCCGAGGAAAGCCTTGCCAAATGTGTGTTTCTTTAGGTTCAGGGTACAGAGGAAGGGTCACACTAACAGGGTCACAAAACTACCCCAGGAAATGCCCACAACTCCTAGGAAAGCCTTGCCAAATGTGTGTTTCTTTAGGTTCAGGGTACAGAGGAAGGGTCACACTACCAGGGTCACAAAACTACCCCAGGAAATGCCCACAACTCCTAGGAAAGCCTTGTCAAATGTGTGTTTCTTTAGGTTCAGGGTACAGAGGAAGGGTCACACTACCAGGGTCACAAAACTACCCCAGGAAATGCCCACAACTCCTAGGAAAGCCTGGTCAAATGTGTTTCCTTAGGTTCACAGTACAGAGGAGGTACAGAGGAAGGGTCACAAAACTACCCCTGGAAATGCCCACAACTCCTAGGAAAGTCTGGTCAAATGTGTGTGGCGGTCGAAATGTGGGCCGAGAGAGAGAGAGAGAGAGAGAGAGAGAGAGAGAGAGAGAGAGATAATGTTCCATAATGCTTCCAGACTCAGAGCAAAGTGAAGATGACTTGTTTTCTCGACAGCAACACTCACCTCAAAGTGAATAAGTTAACATGTCACCCGAGTAATACGTTCACCTGGATCACAGTCTATTCACTCCAGGACGGCAATGAGTCAGTTTTCTTTTTTTTTTCACAGCTAAGGAGACAGTTCAAGGGCATAAAGAAAAATATATATATATATATATAAAAAGGCCCACTACTTACTGCTCCTGAATAGAGGTCAAAGGTTTGGCGCCCGAGGTCACATGTTGCCTCCTGCCCGGGGTCGCCTCAGAGCACGCTGCATCCCGCCTCAACGCTGCGGCAAGTGACGTGTGAACAGATCGTCGCCGGCACATGTTAACCCAGTGGTGGTGGCAGCAGCGGGGATCATGTTTCTTAATGGTCCCTCCAAGCGAGAAAAATGGGAAAAAATCATCACTCACACAAACCATTTCATAATATTATCAAAGCATTTGTGTTCAGTTTATGCATCATCTATTTTGGGGGGTTTATGTCATGGCACAAATTTGGCCCGTCGCTGCTACACGGTAAAGCCACAAATTTGGCCCGTCGCTGCTACACGGTAAAGCCACAAATTTGGCCCATTGCTGCTACCAGGTTGATATGCTTGCTTGTATAAGATCACTTGAACAGCTGGCTGTCATGTGTTTCAAGATACCCTAAACTTAACTAACCTAACCAAACAAAACCCTAAACAGTTACTACAGGTCTTGACTCAGAAAATTCATCTATGCTTCCTGACTAACGAGACATTTTATACAACAAAGTGAGGTCATTCTGTGTTGATTTATACCCTAAGGTGCTGGCTGTTATGTGTTTCAAGATACCCTAAACTTAACTAACCTAACAAAATCCTAAACAGTCACTACAGGTCTTGACTCAGAAAACTCATACATGCTTCCTTGCTAATGAGACTTCCTATACAACAAAGTGAGGTCATTCTGTGTTGATGTGTGTTATAGGTTTCTGGCTGTCTTGTGTTTGAAGACACCCTAAACTTAACCTGATCTAACCAAACAAAACCCTAAACAGTTACTATAAGTCTTGACTCAGAAATTTCATACATGCTTCCTTACAAACAAAACATTTTATACAACAAAGTGAGGTCACTCTGTGTTGATTTATACCCTAAGGTGCTGGCTGTCATGTGTTTCAAGATACCCTAAACTTATCTAACCTAACAAAACCCTAAACAGTTACTACAGGTCTTGACTCAGAAAATTCATACATGTTTCCTTACTAACGAGACATTTTATACAACAAATTGAGGTCATTCTATGTTGATTTACACCATAATGTGCTGGCTGTCAGGTGTTTGAAGATACCCTAAACTTAACCTAACCTAACCTAACAAAACCCTAAACAGTTACTATAAGTCTTGACTCAGAAAATTCATATATGCTGCCTTACTAACGAGACATTTTATACAACAAAGTGAGTTCATTCTGTGTTGATTTATATCCTAAGGTGCTGGCTGTCATGTGCTTCAAGATACCCTATATTTAACTAACCTAACCTAACAAAACCCTAAACAGCTACTACAGGTCTTGACTCAGAAAACTCATATAAGCTTCCTTACTAACGAGACATTTTATACAATAAAGTGAGGTCATTCTGTGTTGGTTTTTACCATAAGGTGTTGACTGTCATGTGTTTGAAGATACCCTAAACTTCACTAACCTAACAAAATCCTAAACAGCTACTACAGGTCTTGACTCAGAAAATTCATACATGCTTCCTTACTAACGAAACATTTTATACAACAAAGTGAGTTCATTCTGTGTTGATTTATACCCTAAGGTGCTGGCTGTTATGACTTCAAGATACCCTAAACTTAACTAACCTAACAAAACCCTAAACAGTTACTTCAGGTCTTGACTCAGAAAATTCACCTATGCTTCCTTGCTAATGAGACTTTCTATGCAACAAAGTGAGGTCATTCTGTGTTGATTTATACCATAAGGTGCTGGCAGTCAAGTGTTAGAAGATACCCTAAATCTAACCTACCCTAACAAAACCCTAAACAGTTACTACAGGTCTTGACTCAGAAAATTCACACATGCTTCCTTACTAACGAGACATTTTATACAACAAAGTGAGGTCATTCTGTGTTGATCTCTGCTATAGGTTTCTGGCTATCTTGTGTTTGAAGATACCCTAAACTTAACTAACCTAACAAAACCCTAAACAGTCACTACAGGTCTTGACTCAGAAAATTCATATACGCTTCCTTACTAACAAGACATTTTATGCAACAAAGTGAGGTCATTCTGTGTTGATTTATACCCTAAGGTGCTGGCTGTCATGTGTTAGAAGATACCCTAAACCTAACCTACCCTAACAAAACCACAAACAGTTATTATACATCTTGGCTTACAACTACTACTACTACTACTACTACCACCACCAATACCTTATAAGCCAGGGGCAGAGTCTTGCTGTGCCTCCTCAGGTTGTCGTAGCCCTGGGCGGGGAGTGTTCCAGCCTGGGCACCACCAACGCCAGCAGCTCAGGAGGGTAAAACTTGACGGCCGCCAGGTCTGAAAAAGTTTGGACGTTTTGTGAGCTAGCTCTAAAAGTATTAAAGATAGCTCTACGTGGTTTGGTGTGTGTGTGTGTGTGAATAGTTGCCACACGTACACACAAATCCCAGTGACGCACATGAAATACAAACGGAGAAAAACACACACAAACACACATGAATATCAGGGACAGTATGAAAAAAATAGGAAATATGCATGGAAATGATTGGACGTCTTGTGAGCTAGCTCTAAAAATATTAAAGATAGCTCAGCAGGATTTTGTGGTCATGTGTATCAATAATTAACCATGTAGCAGCAACGGGCCAAGTTTGTGGCTTTACCGTGTAGCAGCGATGGGCCAAATTTGTGGCTTTACCGTGTAGCAGCGATGGGCCAAATTTGTGGCTTTACCGTGTAGCAGCGATGGGCCAAATTTGTGGCTTTACTGTGTAGCAGCGATGGGCCAAATTTGTGGCTTTACCGTGTAGCAGCGATGGGCCAAATTTGTGGCTTTACCGTGTAGCAGCGATGGGCCAAATTTGTGGCTTTACCGTGTAGCAGCGACGGGCCAAATTTATGGCTTTACTGTGTAGCAGCGACGGTCCAAATTTGTGGCTTTACCGTGTAGCAGCGTCAGGCCAAATTTGTGGCTTTACTGTGTAGCAGCGACGGTCCAAATTTGTGGCTTTACCGTGTAGCAGCGATGGGCCAAATTTGTGGCTTTACCGTGTAGCAGCGTCGGGCCAAATTTGTGGCTTTACCGTGTAGCAGCGATGGGCCAAATTTGTGGCTTTACCGTGTAGCAGCGTCGGGCCAAATTTGTGGCTTTACCGTGTAGCAGCGATGGGCCAAATTTGTGGCTTTACCGTGTAGCAGCGATGGGCCAAATTTGTGGCTTTACTGTGTAACAGCGACGGGCCAAATTTGTGGCTTTACCATGTAGCAGCGACGGGCCAAATTTGTGGCTTTACCATGTAGCAGTGACGGGCCAAATTTGTGGCTTTACCGTGTAGCAGCGACGGGCCAAATTTGTGGCTTTGAACTCTAAAGTGGAGCACATCTTGACTCACTCTCCCTTTGCTGATATCTCCATTATGGGAGATTTCAATGATCACCACCAGCTTTGGCTTTGATCCTCTTTCACTGACCAGCCTGGCGAACAAGCCTACAACTTTGCTATCCTCAACGACCTGGAGCAGTTGGTTCAGCACCCTACACGTATTCCCGACCGTCTTGGAGACAGGCCCAACATTCTAGACCTCTTCCTTACCTCTAATCCTTCTGCTTACTCTGTCAAACTGTTCTCTCCGTTGGGCTCCTCCGATCATAACCTTATTTCTGTATCCTGTCCTATCGTTCCTGTACATCCTCTGGATCCACCGAAGAGGCGATGCTTCTGACATTTTGCTTCAGCTCGGTGGGACGACCTGAGGATGTTCTTTTCCGATTTCCTGTGGAATGATTACTGCTTCCAGGAGAGAGACCCCTCTGTGTGAGCTCAACGCATCACAGAGGTGATTGTCTCTGGAATGGAGGCATACATTCCACGTACTTTCTCTACTCCTCATGCTAAAAAGCCTTGGTTTAATCATACTTGTTTTCGTGCTATTAAAGATAGAGAGGCAGCTCACAAAAGGTTCCAGAGCCTTCGAACTCCCGCTAACTTTGATCTTTACATTTCAGCCCGGAATCGTGCCAAATCTCTTCTCCGACTTACCAAAACTTCTTTCATTAATAGAAAATGTCAACACCTTGCTTCTTCTAATTCTTCCCATGACTTCTGGCATCTAGCCAAAAATATCTCCTTCAATTTCACTTCTTCCTCTTTCCCTCTTCTCCTTAACCCTGACGGCAGCACTGCCGTCTCATCTGTCTCTAAGGCTGAACTCTTCACTCAAACTTTCTGTAAGAACTCCACCCTGGACGATTCTGGGCATATTCCTCCTACTCATCCCCCCTCTGACTCCTTTATGCCTGTTATTAAGATTCTTCCAAATGATGTTTTCTATGCCCTCTCTGGCCTCAACTCTCAGAAGGCTTATGGACCTGATGGAGGGCCTCCTATTGTCCTTAAAAACTGTGCTTCTGTGCTGACACCCTGCCTGGTCAAACTCTTTCGTCTCTGCCTATCAACATCTATCTTTCCTTCCTGCTGGAAGTATGCCTTTGTACAGCCTGTGCCTAAGAAGGGTGACCGTTCCAATCCCTCAAACTACCGCCTTATAGCTTTACTTTCCTGTCTATCTAAAGCTTTTGAATCAATCCTTAACCGGAAGATTCAAAAGCACCTTTCCACTTCTAACCTTCTATCTGATCGCCAGTATGGGTTCCGCAAGGGGCGATCTACTGGCGATCTTCTTGCTCTCTTAACTGATTCTTGGTCATCCTCTCTTAGCCGTTTCGGTGAAACTTTCTCTGTTGCGCTAGACATATCGAAAGCCTTCGACAGAGTCTGGCACAAGTCTTTGCTTTCTAAACTGCCCTCTTTCGGATTCTATATATACCAGTTTCCTTTCCGGCCGTTCTATCTCTGTGGTGGTAGACGGTCACTGCTCTTGCCCTAAACCTACCAACACTGGTGTTCCACAGGGCTCTGTCCTATCACCCACTCTCTTCCTATTATTCATCAATGATCTTCTTTCCATAACAAACTGTCCTGTCCACTCATACGCCGACGACTCCACTCTGCATTATTCAACTTCTTCCAATAGAAGACCCTCTCAACAGGAAGTACACGACTTCAGACTGGAGGCTGCAGAACGCTTAACCTCAGACCTTGTTATCATTTCCGATTGGGGCAGAAGGAACCTCGTGTCCTTCAATGCCTCTAAAACTCAATTTCTCCACCTATCAACTCAACACAATCTTCCAAACACCTATCCCCTATTCTTCGACAACACTCAGCTGTCACCGTCTTCAACACTAAACATCCTCGGTCTATCCTTAACTAGAAATCTCAACTGCAAACTTCATATCTCCTCTCTCGCTAAATCAGCTTCCTCGAGATTGGGCTTTCTGTATCGTCTCCGCCAGTTCTTCTCCCCCGCACAGTTGCTATCCATATACAGGGGCCTTGTCCCCCCTCGTATGGAGTATGCATCTCACGTGTGGGGAGGCTCCACTCACACAGCTCTTCTGGACAGAGTGGAGTCTTCTGAACTTGCTAACTGCATGCCTCCCCCCCTCCCACGGCTGCGCTGCACATGAGTTTCTACTCATGCTCATCCCTATACTGTCCAAACCCCTTATGCAAGAGTTAACTAGCATCTTCACTCTTTCATCCCTCACGCTGGTAAACTCTGGAACAATCTTCCTTTATCTGTATTTCCTCCTGCCTACGACTTGAACTCTTTCAAAAGATGGGATCAGACACCTCTCCTCTCGAAATTGACCTTTCTTTCGGCCACCTTTTTTGATTCTTTCTTGGGAGCAGCGAGTAGCGGGCTTTTTTATTATTGTTTTAGTTTTTTGTGCCCTTGAACCATCTCTTTTGTTGTTGGGAAAAAAAAAAAAAAAAAAAAAAAACAATGGGTCAAATTTGTGGCTTTACTGTGTAACAGCGACTGGCCAAATTTGTGGCTTTACCATGTAGCAGCGACTGGCCAAATTTGTGGCTTTACCGTGTAGCAGTGATGAGCCAAATTTGTGCCATGATATAAACCCCCCAAATAGATGATACATAATCTGATCACAAATGCTTTGATATATATTATGAAACGGTTTGTGTGAGGGGTGATTTTTTTCTTATTTTTCTCGCTTGGAGGGACCATTAAGAAACATGATCACCGCTGCTGCCGGGTTAATGAAGGCACACACACACACACACACACACACGCACACGTACGTATGCGCGCATGTGTGTAATGAAGAGTGGACCTCACGGCAGCTATGCAAATCTAATGGTAGTAATGTGAGCAGAGCCGGAGCCAGCACAGCGTGTCATAGGGACTTGACATGTTTATTTATTTATTTATTTAATTATTTATTTATTCTTATTTTTTTACGTGTACGCCTATAGTGGCGGTAGGCTCTCTTGAGGGGCGTGGATAGAAAGTTGGAAAGTTTGGTTTAGTCGGCGCAACATCTGTGATCATATGCCAGAGAAAAACAGGAGGGGAAGGAATTATAGCAGAAGGGAAAGTAGAAAGTTTTGTTTAGTCGGCACAACATCTGTGGTCATATGCCAGAGAGAGACAGGAGGGGAAGGAATTATAGGAGAAGGGAAAGTAGAAAGTTTCATTTAGTCAGTGCAACATCTGTGATCATATGCCAGAGAGAGACAGGAGGGGAAGGAATTAAGGAGAAGGGAAAGTAGAAAGTTTCATTTAGTCAGTGCAACATCTGTGATCATATGCCAGAGAGAGACAGGAGGGGAAGGAATTAAGGAGAAGGGAACAGTTGGAAAGTTTTGTTTAGTCGGCGCAACATCTGTGGTCATATGCCGGAGAGAGACAGAAGGGGAAGGAATTATAGGAGAAGGGAACAGACCCCAGGAGACAGAACACAACCCCTGATTAATACCTGGTACCCATTCACTGCGAGATGGCGCCACTATAAACACTCGCCTGCGCCAGAACGGGCTGGGCCGACCATCAGGCCCCACCTGGAAGAAGCCTTGGGCCGACCATCAGGCCCCACCGGGTAGATGCCTACTGACGTAATAGGCAGCAATTTAAAAAAAAAAAAAAAAAAAAAAAAAAAAAAATGCTGGGTGGACAGGGGAGTAGGGTATTGGAAAAGCCGCCCAAATTTTTCAACTCCGCCCGGGAATCGAACCCGGGCTCTCTCGATTGTGAGCCGAGTGTGTCAACCACTGCACCACGAAGCCCCCAGAAAAGAAGGCAACAGACATGAAGGATGAAGTCTCCCAGGCATTGAATGGCATTCAAATAACTGATTCAAGACTCACTAATGGAGGGAACATTGTCATGAACTTTGATAATGAGAACACAAGGGCTGAGGCTGCTCAAAAACTGGAGTCTGTTGAGCAAATTAGTGCCAAGAGTGTTGGAAAGATGAAACCAAAGATGCAATGTGCATAAAGACGAGACCAAGGAAAAGATAAAGGAGACCATCTTAGACCGCAATGAGTTCTTACACACAATTGAGGGTGTTGAGGATAAGACTGAGCTGGTTTTTAGTAAGCCTGTGGCTGGCGGCACGATGCACTACATTCTGAGGTGTGACCCAACTGTGAGAGAGCTGAGTCACAAGAATCACGACATGCTAAAATTAGAGTGGGGAATATACACAATGAGAGACAGATACCATGCAATTATATGCTATCATTGTCAGAGATATGGCCATCTTGAGGCCAACTGTACTGCTAAGACAAATGGGGAAGCCCCAAAATAATGTTTCAAATATTTTTTTTTTTTTTTTTTACGTCGCAGCCTATAGCGCCGGTAGGCTTTTTCCTGGTGGGGCCTGATGGTCGGCCCAAGGCTTCTTCCCGGTGGGTCCTGATGGTCGGCCCAGCCCGTTCTGGCGCAGGCGAGTGTTTATAGTGGCGCCATCTTGCACTGGCTCATGCTGTCCTCCCGGAGCTCATCTTTAATCCTAGAATCTAGAGTCCGGGTTCATAGGTGGTCTTCTGGACAGCATGTGGGTAGTTTTTTAAGCCGCTCGGCGGCGGCTGAAAAATCCCAGCTTGGTGGCACCGGTCGGGGATTGAACTCGCGTCCTCCTGAACGCGGTGGTGTTACTCTGTCGATTCAGCCACCGCCTCCCCTAAATGCCTTGGCAATCATAAATCACAGGAGTGCGCCATGGCTGAGAAGAAATGCATAAACTGTGTGAGGTACAAGAAGCCTGTAAGTAAAGGTAAATGTTCAGAGAGTTGCCCATCTCAAAATTTGATACACTGGCTATTTATTTCGGGACAAAATATTGTGCTTTTTCATTTGGAGTTTTTTCTTCAGAAACTACTAAAAACTGACTTATTGCAATTTCATCATCTGCCGCCACAGCCGCAAAATAGCTCGCAGAGGATTTAGGGTGGGGGAACATATTTAAACTATCCCAACCGAACTTTACGACCTAACAGCTAACGGCCCCCTTTGCCCCCCCCCCCCCCCACACACACATGTATATGTGACTTATTTCTGCGAGGAGGTATTTCTCGCAACACCGGCTGCACCGCCGCCGCGCCCGTCGCCAGAGCAGTCAAATGTGGCGCGCGTCAACAGTGGTAGCCGTAATTATTTCGTAAAAATAGAAAAATAAAACAGTAGTAGTAGAACACCGTAGAATTAATCTAACCTTACCAGGCGAGTGTGGCTCAAATTATTGAGAGTCGTACGCTATCCCTCCCACGCCCGGGCCCACAACACCGTGGCCCGCAAAAAAACACTGACTTTTAAAATCAGTAGCAGTGTTTCTGTCAATTTGCGATGCATATGTATAGGGTTCAAAATGCATGGAATAATGAGATCTAACCCATGGCTAGGGTGACAAGTACCGCAGTGAGATGGGAAACTCTCTCAACACATACCTAACCAAGCAGGGCCGCGGCGATGTAGTCACTCACACGAGCCCTGGTGTGGAGGCATGTGGCTTAAGATTCGTTTTAGGTCCATGCCAGCATCTCATTACCTTCCTTATGAAACATCACTATCTCTTCATATGTCTTTTCTACAAACCTTCAACAGTTATGGAAACGCTTTGAAAATCCAATTCATGGACTTTTTTTTACTCTTGAAAATAGGGGATAATGTTTATGAAAGCGTCGCCTCCTCTGGCGACGACCGCTGCGACACTGCAGCCGGTGCTGCGAGAAATACCTCCTCGCTGAAATAAGTCACATATATATGTGTGTGTGGGGGGGGGGGGGGGGGGTCGATGGGGGCGCAGCCACCCCCGTTAGTAGGTCATAAAGTTCCGTTGGAGTAGTTTATATATGCTCCCCGACCCTAAACCCTCTGCGAGCTATTTTACGGCTGCGGCGGCTGCAGTGTCACTGCGGTCGTCGCCAGAGGAGGCGACGCGCTTTTGTAAACATTATCCCCTATTTTCAGGAGTAAAAAAAAGTCCTTGAATTAGATTTTCAAAGCGTTTCCATGACTGTTGAAGGTTAGTAGAAAAGATATATGAAGAGATACTGATGCTTCATAGGTAGGTAATTAGATGCTGGCATGGACCTAAAACAAATCTTTACCTGCATGTGGGCCTCACAGGCTGCCCCGTCCTCCCGAGGAAGGCACAGGTGAGGCGGGTGACAGCTTCCTGCCGTGAGGGTGGACGCCTGCCGCTGCCAGCACCGTGGGCAGGTCAGAGTGGGCAGCATGGCCAGGGCGCTGAGGTGTCGTGGGAGCAGGTGCTCGATGGGGCACTGAGGGGCGGGGCCGGGCGGGACGTTACCTCACCCATGGCTGGGTGTGGGCAGGAGTTGGTGCGGTGCTGGCCATGGTGCGAAGGGCGTGGTTCTTTTTCTTCTTTTGACCTGTAACGCTTTGTATCAGGTCCTCCTCCTCTCATTCCTCCCTTCCTCTTATTCACACACCGTCCTTTTCAATGTTACGTAATTTTCTAACCTGGAATAAAGTCACAATTATCTTCACTTATTCAGACATTTGTGCCTTTTCTCCCAGCACTGCGCGAGGAACCTTAAAATGGCCGCGGGAAGAACACTGGGGCAGGCGGCGGGCCTAACAATATTTACCTCCTCATCAACAATTATTCACTATTTATTAACTTCAAAGGCAACAGAGTAAATGAGCGAGGCGTTAAATAGATATTTCTTAACTGTATTTACCAAAGAAAGATTAGATGATATACCTCAGGGAGAACAGATCTACAGGGGAGAAGAGGTAGAAGAATTAAGCGACATCAACATAAGTAGGGAGCTCGTGATTAGACAGATAGATAGACTTAAAGTCACTAAGGCGCCAGGGCCAGATGAACTTTTCCCCAGGGTAATAAAGGAATGCGAAAATGAAATAAGTGGGCAGTTAACATAAGTATTTAGGAAGTCACTAGACACAGGGGTGGTGCCTGTTTCATGGAGGCAGGCACACGTTATTCCAATATTTAAGAAGGGAGACAAATCTTCTATGGAGAACTATAGGCCGATTAGTTTGACGTCAGTTATAGGTAAAATGATTGAGTCAGTAATAGCTGATAGTATTAGGGACCATATAGACAGACATAGTTTAATTCACGACTCACAGCATGGGTTTACTAAAGGAAAGTCGTGCCTCACTAATCTTATATCCTTTTATAATAGAGTATACGAGGCAGCTGACAATGATGAGAGTTATGATGTAGTTTATCTTGATTTTAGTAAAGCCTTCGATAAGGTACCTCACCAGAGACTGTTGAATAAAGTCAGGGCTCATGGGATAAGAGGGAAGGTATTTGATTGGATTAAGGCGTGGATTAGTGACAGGAAACAGAGGGTTACCATTAACGGTAAAAAATCCGAATGGGGTAATGTTACCAGTGGGGTTCCTCAAGGTTCAGTTTTAGGCCCGCTTCTATTCATTATCTACATCAATGACATAGACAATGGGATAACTAGTGACAGGTAAATTTGCAGATGACACCAAAATAGGACACACTATTAGGGCAGGGGAGGATGCTAGAGCACTGCAGGAGGATCTCAACAAACTGTCAGCTTGGTCAGAGAAATGGCAGATGAATTTTAACATCACCAAGTGTAGCGTACTTAGTGTAGGAACACTCAACTCATTACATGGGTATAGTTTAGACTCCACAGCGATAGGCAGGTCTGAGTGTGAAAGGGATTTGGGAGTGTTAGTGAACTCTGACCTAAAACTAAGGAAGCAATGTATTAGTGCGAGGAATAGGGCTAACAGGGTATTAGGCTTTATTAACAGGACGGTAACCAACAGGAGTGCAGAGGTCATCCTCAGACTCTATTTAGCGTTAGTTAGGCCACACTAAGATTATGCTGTCCAGTTTTGGTGCCCACACTACAGAATGGACATCAACTTGTTAGAATCAGTTCAGAGGAGGATGACAAAGATGATTCAGGGGCTGAGGAACCTCACATATCAAAATAGGCTGAAACATCTAAACTGACATTCACTAGAGAGACGAAGAGTGCGCGGAGATCTGATAGAAGTATTCAAATGGGTCAAGGGTTTCAACAAAGGCGATATAAGTAAAGTACTGAGAATTAGCCAACAGAATAGAACTCGCAGTAATGGATTTAAATTAGAAAAGTATAGATTTAGGAGAGATATAGGCAAGCATTGGTTTAGTAACAATGTGGTAGGGGAATGGAATAGACTCAGCAATCACATAGTTAGTGCAGGGACGATAGCTTGTTTTAAGAGTAGACTGGATAACTACATGGACGAGGATGGCAGGTGGCAGTGAGGTGTGGGTGCAGTAAGGTGACGGGGTGCTGGATGCGTGCCTGGGTACCGCCGATATAACGAGGATCAAGCCTCTACCTGTAACCCCTGTAACTACACCTCACCCACCGTGAGTAGTGGGGGGGGTTCTGGAGCTGCCCTGTGTAGGCCACCCGGCCTCCTGCAGTTTCCCTATGTTCTTATGTTCTTCTTATGTTCTTATGTACCCCTCAGCCACTCCACTTTCAACTGTAGCAGTGCCTCTTGGAGTCTAACGTTCGTCCTCTGCCTCACCCTCTCATACCTCTCCCCTTCTCTAGGGCGCCTCATAACCCCAACCACTGCCACTCTCACATTCTTACCCTCCACTGCCTTCACTACCTCTACCACCTCTCTTACCGTGTCTTCCGTGCCAACATTCTCCAAATCATTCCCATCACCCTGAATGATCAAGAGGCCATCCTTAAACCCTCCTGCCTTCTCCTCAACCTTCCTCCTCACTTCTCCAATCCTGGCACCACTCAAGCTCTCCACACCACTCCCCTCGGCCTTACACCCCAACTGACTCTTAACATTCTTCATCATGCTGTCCCCAACGACACGAATGGGGGGCATACTCTTTATCGCCTTCCTCACCTGTGGCCTGTCCTTCTGCTTCTCACACTTTCCACACCCACCCTTACCTCCCCCAACATCCTCGACCTGCACCTCCACTTCCCTGGACTCCACGGTGATCTTGGGGGCAGCAGGCTCACTCGCTGGGGCGGCTTGCACGCTGGTTGTTTGGGCAGCCTTCTCCACCACGCTGGCCTCTGTCTGCACCTCCTTGTCCTCTTTCTTCCGTTTCCATTCCTTCCTGCTCGTGTCGAGGCACACCGTGCACAGGAGCACGATGATCTTGATCTTGATGTCACAGGTGGCTCCTGTGAAAAGAAAACAAAACATGCGGGAAGTCTATGTTCTCGGGGCAAGATATCATTCCCTACATCTTTCACGCCACATGCCCTCCAAGAACTCTTTCACTGCCTCAATCACTCGTCCACTCGTCTCTCCACTGAGCCCCAGCAGCAGCACCATCCACTCCCGTGCCGTCCTCCCGTTCACTCCACGTCCCATCTCGCTCAGAAACACATGCATCATTTTTGTTCTCTCCCTGTCATACTTCTTGCATTCCTGCACTACATGCTGCACAGTCTCGTCCACACCCCTGTCACGCATCTGGCACACTTTGCTGCGGGACTCAGACCATCTATAGTTCCTTGCATTCACATCCAGACACTGCGCTCTTGCGCGGAAAAGATCACCTCCCAGGCTTCCCTCATACCACACCTCACACTTTGGGGCCTCTTTCTCCCTGTACCAGTCGAGAGTTTCCTTTCTTTCCATCTCATTCTTCCACTTTCTCAATCCCTCATCTTTAACTGCCATATCTATCACATTCTTCCACTTTCTTACATCCCACTCAAACCCCTCTCCATTCCTGTTTGTTACTCTCCATTCAAACAAATTTTGCCTATCTTCAAAGGGTCGGTACACCCACCTACTTAGCATAACATTCCTGTCTATCATTCGCCCACATTTATTCGCCCATTTGCCATCTCTTATATTCCACAAGTATACTTTTCTTGCTAATCTTGCATCCTCCATTTGTTCCAGTCTCACTTTATATCTCAAGGTTGCCTTTACTAGTCTTTCCCTAAACGTGCTCCATCCCATGTCACCCCTAAGAGCCTCTATTGCTGCAAACCTTGGTGCATTCAGTGCCATTCTTGCTACCCTATTCTGCCCCACCTCCAATTTTTGTATCTCACTCTCATTCCATGTCATCACATCTATTCCATACATAATGCTCGGGACAGCCACACTCTTCCAAACCTCACGGATGACATCATACTTGCTCGCTCTCATCCTCGCTGCACTCCCTAAACGGCCTACCCACTGGTTTGTCAAACTTATCTTTACATTCTTGGCCCTGCCGCATCCATTTACCTCCATCCACACCCCTAGGTACTTGTATTCATCCATCTGTTCCAACTCATTCCCTTCCAGTCTCCAAGTTGTTTCTCTCTCATCCTCTGACCTATTGACTATCATAATCTTGCTCTTCTCACTACTAAATCTAACACCAAAATCTCTTCCATACCCCCCTACCACATCTAACATTCTTTGTAAGTCTCCCACAGAGTCACTCAAAATCACAACATCATCCGCATACAACAACACACACAACTTGTCCTCTCCAACTTTCACTCCCGCATTCATTCTTCTCATCCTAACTGCCAGCTCCTCTGTATACAGGCTAAATAATGTTGGTGACAGAATGCAACCCTGCCTCACTCCTCTCTCGCCCTTCACCCAGTCTGTCTAGGTTCCCTAACCTGTATTTAGCTCTTGTGCCTGCATACATACTCCTAATTATGTTCACAAACTTATCACTCAATCCAATCTGCTCCAGCACTCTACACAACATACTCCTATTAACCCTGTCGTAAGCTTTCTCTATGTCTAGAAAACCTAAGTACAACTTTTCTCCTGCTCTCTTTTTCCTTTCAATCAGTTCATTCACCACAAACATATTATCTTCAGCTCTCCTGTCAACCCGGAAACCATTCTGTTCCTCACCTAGTACCCTATTCCTCTCAATCCATTTACACAACCTTTCATTCAGCACTGCACAAAAAACTTTCCCTACTGTGTTTACAAGGGAGATTGGTCCGTAATTCTTAAGCTCCTGTCTACTCTTGTGTCCACCCTTATGTATCAAAGTCGGTTGATCTTGGTCATCCTCTCTTAGCCGTTTCGATGAAACTTTCTCTGTTGCGCTAGACATATCGAAAGCCTTCGATAGAGTCTGGCACAACTCTTTGCTTTCTAAACTGCCCTCTTTCGGATTCTATCCCTCTCTCTGTTCCTTAATCTCCAGTTTCCTTTCCGGCCGTTCTATCTCTGCAGTGGTAGACAGTCACTGTTCTTCCCCTAAACCTATCAACAGTGGTGTTCCACAGGGCTCTGTCCTATCACTCACTCTTCCTGTTATTCATCAGTGATCTTCTTTCCATAACAAAGTCCTGTCCACTCATATGCCGACGACTCCACTCTGCATTATTCAACTTCTTTCAATAGAAGACCATCACAACAGAAAGTACACGACTCCAGACTGGAGGCCGCAGAAGGCTTAACCTCAGACCTTGCTATCATTTCCGATTGGGGCAGAAGGAACTTTGTGTCCTTCAGTGCCTCAAAAACTCAATTTCTCCACCTATCAACTTGACACAATCTTCCAAACACCTATCCCCTATTCTTCGACAACACTCAGCTGTCACCTTCTTGAACACTAAACATCCTCGGTCTATCCTTAACTCAAAATCACAATTGGAAACTTCACATCTCTCTCACTAAATCAACTTCCTCGAGGTTGGGCGTTCTGTATCGTCTCCGCCAGTTCTTCTCCCCCGCACAGTTGCTATCCATATGCAGGGGCCTTGTCCGCCCTCGTATGGAGTATGCATCTCACGTGTGGGGGGGCTCCACTCACACAGCTCTTCTGGACAGAGTGGAGTCTAAGGCTCTTCGTCTCATCAGCTCTCCTCCTCCTACTGATGGTCTTTTACCTCTTAAATTCCGCCGCGATGTTGCCTCTCTTTCTATCTTCTATCGATATTTCCACGCTGACTGCTCTTCTGAACTTGCTAACTGCATGCCTCCCCCCCTCCTGCGGCCCCGCTGCACACGACTTTCTACTCATGCTCATCCCTATACTGTCCAAACCCCTTATGCAAGAGTTAACCAGCATCTTCACTCTTTCATCCCTCATGCTGGTAAACTCTGGAACAATCTTCCTTCATCTGTATTTCCTCCTGCCTACGACTTGAACTCTTTCAAGAGGAGGGTATCAGGACACCTTTCCTCCCGAAATAGACCTTTTTTTCGGCCACCCCTTTTAATTATTTTTTGGGAGCAGCGAGTAGCGTGCTTTTTTTATTATTGTTTTTTTTTGTGTGTGCCCTTGAGCTGTCTCCTTTGTTGTAAAAAAAAAAATTCAAGTTTTCAAGTCTCGGATCCGCAGAGGGCCGCATTTGGGCGGTATAGTCTGTGGGGGTTGTGCGGGGGGCTCAGGAGGTTGGGAAGGGATTAGGATTTGGGTTAGGACTTAGGATTAGGGTGAGGATTGGGTACAATCTCCATATCTTTTAAACATGCAGCCCTTGCATTATACGGTTTATACCACAACACAAATCCAACAAGTCCATCATAATAACTATTCAGCACAAAAGTTTTTAGAATAGCAGGATCCTGCCACGCATCATACCACTCAATACAGAAACACCACTGCAAAACTCACCGCACTTTGTATGTGGCAATGACCGGGCTTTCTGACCGACAATGACCACTCGTCATTATACAACATGCTGAATGCTGATAAAACACAACACAATGTTGTTGCTCGTATTCACTATAATATCAGTAAGTCGGATTCTTACCCATCAGCACATAAGTTATTAAAATACAGAACCCACCATGAACCATGTCATGCACTGATCGGCCATCAGCCAGCCATGTTTCTTATTTCAAAGATCAAGTCAACACGCAAAACTCATCACAAATCATGTCTGTGGCAAAGTCCGGGTTTTATCACTGTCTGACAATGATCAGTGGTTATTACAAGACATGCTGATACACACAACACAACTTGGTCACTGATATTTCACTCTGAAAACCGCAAAAAATACAGATCCCACACAGTGACAGTACCATTCGAACACGCGGGAGAGGGGAACCGTAATGATTCCAGTGTTGTTTGTTGCAGTGTTGACACATTACTTATTGTATTTTAGCTAAAATGAAAATATTACGAAGGGAAAAGCAGTAAATTTACGGAAAAGAAAAAGATATTTTCACATTATTTTTGTTGGTTTTATTTATTTTACTAATTTATTTGTTTTTTAATCATTGCCTCATCGGGGGCCCCCTGAATACCCAGGGCCTGAGGCTGCAGCCTCCTTGTAAATCCTCCACTCTCTCTCTCGTCCCAGGACCTCCGAGGCCCGTGGGCTTTGGCCACCCCTGTGCTATGGGTGTTACGCCACTGCTTGCACCACAGAGGCGAGCACTGTTCCTTGCACCTGCTCTGCAATGTGTAAAGAAGATCAAAATGACCTCTATACCAGATAAGTTGCCACTCTGTAGTTGTTGTCCATTTCTACTCCTGCAAATCCCCTATCAGCTGCTGCCCTCGAGGTTTCTTTCATATAGTTAACTATTTCCACACCTTTCTGGTAATCTTCTCGACTTTCGTCACCTGAGTCTAAGGCTGCGTAGTGGTGTGGACTCAACAGTGGCTGGCTGAGGGGCATTCTGGGGAGACAAAATGAGGGTCATTACATCGGCTACAGTTGATGCAGTCACTCATTTGCTTGGTAGTAAATCATGGACCCCGCTGAGTGTTGTCCAAGAATAGGGGATAGGTGTTTGGAAGATTGTGTTGAGCTGACGGGTGGAGAAATTGAGTTTTTGAGGCACTGAAGGGCACCAAGTTACCTCTGTCCCATTCAGAAATGATAGCAAGGTCAAAGGTTAATGTTCTGCAGCGTCCAGCCTTGAGTCATGCTTCCCGTTGTGAGGGTCTTCTGTTGAGATGCTGAGCAATGCACAGGAGAGTTATCGGCAAGAGTGGATTGTACAGTTTGTTTTGGAATTAAAGATTATTAATGTGTATTGCCTGGGCTTGGGATGACAGGTTCCTCTCTTCTCCTTTGTTGTATAACTGCAACAATAAACTATCAATCAATCAGTAATGAACAACATAAAGAGTGGGAGATAGCCCACAGCCCTGTGGAACACCACTGTTTATAGGCGTAGGGGAAGAGCAGTGACCGTCTGTTAGTCAAGTAACACAAGTCCTCACTGTTGTGATTGTTTCTTGAAGTGACCACATGGGCCGAGCGGAAAGCCATCTCTCTCTCTCTCTCTCTCTCTCTCTCTCTCTGGATATTCAAAATCGTTGTGTAAGGCAGAGATGTATTATACAAACTTACACACACATATATACACTGAGTGGAAAGAATGAGGAAGTGGCTGAGAGATGTGGTGTGAAGGAGACACAGAGGAGAGAGAGACAGAGAAGGCTGCAATGGTTGGGACATGTGAGGAGAGAGACAGAGGGCGGAGTGCTGAGGGCGGTGGAGGGAATGGAGGTGCCCGGGAGGAGACCAGTTGTAAGACCAAGGAGAGCATGGAGAGGAACAGTAACACAAGCAGGGCCGGCCCGACGCATAAGCGAAGTAAGCGGTGGCTTAGGGCCCCGAGGCCACAAGGGGGCCCCCAAGAGCAATAAAAAAATATATTGTAGCCTATTTGTTATTTTTCGCCCATGTATAAATAGTGATTTCTATATGATCAAAGATATATTATTGTACAAAGAGACAATTTCAATAGAGTGCTGGTGGTGGCACCACCCTCTAATATTCTTCCATGGGACCCAAACAACCAGTGTGCAAAGTTTGTTGCTTTAATCCAGCGTGTCACTTTTTTTTTCGCTAAGCCACCGCCCACCGGACTATAAGGCTTCGCTGCACCGGCGCTTCCTGCCCAGAAAAACAACAACAAACACGTGCAACTGACGGTTCCCGACATGCAGTGTGCCCTGCGCATCCTTAACATAGGTTGTTAGGCTAACGATGTCACAAAAAAGGACATATCCCTCAGGGGCAGAGAAAAGAAAAAGGAAGAAAGAGGAAGAGGAGAAAAAATGTCGAGATAAAGGTATGTTTGTTTAATTACTTGCTTTGGTTTGGTAGGCTAATGTTTATCAAGAGATTTGTGTAGCCTAGCCACTAACAGCAAATTAGCTAGCTAGGTAAAAACGAGATAATTTATCCGCTAATAGCAACTAGCTAGCTAGTTAAAAATGAGAGAATTTATCTTGTAACAGTAACCTAAATAATGCTATCATGCTTATATTTGTGTAGATTTAACTTTGACTGAGTTGTGAACATATTTTTATGTCGGATCTTTTCCGTTTGGCGTACAGCGCTAAAATTAATTTTAATATAGTTTTTTAAGTTATTTTCCTTTGAAGTTATTTTCTTCCTATCTAATACATATTTATGTATTTTCAGAGTGAAATCATGGAGAATAAACTTACAAAACTTACAAAATAACCTAACCTAACCTAACCTAACCCCTAACCTAACCTAACCTAACTCCTAACCTAACCTAACCTAACCTAACCTAACCTAACCTAACCTAACCCCTAACCTAACCTAACCTAACCTAACCTAAGCTTATGTTTTCTACAGGTGTATATAATACTGAATATTACGACTTTTTTTTTAAAGTTTGAATTCCTTCAGTAATAGATAGGAAGAAAATAACTTTAAAGGCAAACAACTCAAAAACTATTAATTTCTCCAAAAAAAATATTGTGATATTCGGATTCTACGGACAAAAATACATAAAAAAAATCTATATTAAAATTACTTTTAGCGCTGTACGCCAAACGGAAAAGACCCTTTATGTCAACTCATAAGCTCTGTTAAACATCGCAGGAGCACTGTTAAAGTATTTTGGAGGCACAGAAGCAGCCCAGTGGCAGTCAGCATCCTCAGGCTCAACTGTATGCAATCCATCAGGTAAGGGAAGACGGTCATCATACAGTAGCCTATATTTAATTTCTAAGTGTAAGAATTACACAAGGGAAATTAATTTAGTCAAATATCTCATCAATGTGTGTGTATGTTTTTCTTCTTCTTCTAAGTTCTCCATCTCCATCCTCTACAGAGCTTGCACCCTCATCTTGTGTGCCCAATGTCCCCTCCGTGTCTGCAACCACGGATGATCTACCTGGTAAGTTAACAGCAAAACACCATTTACAATTGTTGAATTCTCCTAAAGTTTTATTGTTAAGTTTTAAAGTAAGCAACAACATTGTCAAGTATTATTTATTGCCTCTAACATGGCAACCTTTTGTTGTTGTTTTCAATGTTTTGTATCTTAGGTCCATCTCCATCCTCTACAGAGCTTGCACCCCCATCTTGTGTGCCCACTGTCCCCTCTGTGTCTGCAACTACAGACGATCTACCTGGTAAGTTAACAGCAAATCACCCGTTATATAATTATAAAATTTCTGCAGCAAATCTTAATTGTTCCATTGGCAGAGACTAGAGAGCTTTATTTTATAACACCTGTAGGGATTTTTAAAACTTTTAATAGAAAATAAGCAATATCATTTCCAAGAGTAATATGACACCTAACATGGCATTGATGGCAAGCTTTTGTTGCTGTTTTGTATCTTAGGTCCATCTACATCTTCTACAGAGCTCACACCCCAGCTTGTGTGCCCACTGTCCCTCTGTGTCTGCAACTACAGATGATCTACCTGGTAAGTTAATTGCTGATTGTATTGCAGAACATTCTGATGATTCTGAGATCAATAATTATGTCCATTAGTAGTCAGTATTACTTATTGTTTTTCTTTGCTCACTTCCTCAGCAACCTCCACCACAACGTCCACTTCTCACCACGGATCATCATCAGCTCCACCAGTGGACCCAGCTGAGTGGCCTTCTTTTCTGTCAGATTCAGACCGGACTGAGCAGGTGATCAGGGGGCCACTGCCTATTAAGGAGAGCTTTTCATTCCTAAAAGATATGATGGCCGAAGTTTCCATTATCATTATACCAACAGACAATTAGTTAATGGGGGAAAAGTGAAGCGTAGCTGGCTGACTTATTCAAGAAGTAAAGATGCAGTCTACTGCTTTTGCTGCAAACTATTTTCTAAGAAGTCCATAAAATTGGCAACTGATGGACAGCAGGATTGGGTAAACATAGGCGCACCTCAAACAGCATGAAAAGTCTGAAGATCATTGTAGTAATATGGTCAAATGGAAGGAGTTTAGCTTGCGTCTTTCCAAGGGAAAAACCATTGATGAAACAGAAATGGGCCTCCTCGAGGCAGAAAAAAATCGCTGGAGAGATGTTCTCACACGCTTAATCAGTATTATCCAGTCACTGGCAGAAAGAAACCTGGCTCTGAGGGGATCTTCTGACACTTTACACAAAGACGACAATGGGAACTTTCTGAAAGAAGTTGAACTGTTAGCTAAATTTGATCCTGTATTGAGAGATCACGTGAGGCGCATTGAAAGTGGAGCAGAGCACATCACATACCTAGGTAAAACGATTCAAAATGAGTTGATAGCCTGTATAAGTGATAAAATACTTGGCACAATGGTGTCAGAAATTAAAGACTCAAAGTACTTTGCCATCATACTGGATTGCACTCCAGATATGAGCCATCAAGAACAGATGTCTGTTGTTGTGCGCTTAGTGAGTCTCACAAAAACACCAGATATCAAGGAGCACTTCTTGGGGTTTGTTATAGCTCCGGAATCTACTGGTCAAGGCTTGTCTGCACTAATTTTACAAAAACTGGAAGAGCTGAACATCCCCTTTGAGGATTGTAGGGGACAATCTTATGACAACGGCGCCAATATGAAAGGCGCAAATAAAGGCGTGCAGGCAAGGCTTTTAAGAAAAAATCCACGTGCTTTTTATGTGCCTTGTGGAGCACATAGCCTGAATCTAGTTGTCTCCGATGCTGCTAAAGTGTCCATGGATGCTACATGTTTTTTTGGAAATGTGGAGAAAATCTACAAACTTTTCTCAGGTTCCCCTCAAAGGTGGACCATCTTGAAGAAACATGTGAACATCACACTCAAGTCTTGGAGTGATACACGGTGGGAAAGTCGGGTGAACAGCATAAAGACATTACTCTACCAAGCAGACAAGGTGAGAGAAGCTTTGCTAGAGGTCAGGGAGAATGCTACTGAGCCCACAATAAAGGTTGAGACACACTCACTTGCCGAAGAAATTGCATCCTTCAGATTTCAAATTTGCTGTGTGGTTTGGTACGACATTCTCTCCCAGATTAACACAACAAGCAAGCTACTCCAGTCGGTCAACATGCAGCTAGAGGTTGCTGTAGGTATCATTAAAAAAAATAAAGCAAATTTAATCCGTTACAGAGCAACTGGTTTTAAAGATGCACAGACCTCAGCAAGAGAGAAATGTGAGGAAATGAACACTGAAGCTGTGCTGAAACAGAAGAGACTGCGAACTACAAAAAGGCACTTTGCCTATGAGTCGCCTGATGAGCCTGAAACTGATCCCATGAAGAGGCTGGAAGTCTCTTTTTTTAATGCTGTGGTAGACTGTACCATCCAGTCTTTGGAGGACCGCTTTCAGTCCCTAGGTGAGGTCAGGAGCATTTTTGGAGTGCTTTCTAACTTTGGGCAGCTTGATGCACAGACAAGGAAGAACCAGTGTCAGCTTCTCAGCGACAAACTAACTTTCGGAGAACAGTCAGATATTGATGGGAGTGCACTGGCTACAGAGCTGGAGAACCTTCCAGAACTTCCTGAAGCGCAGATGACCCCATTTGAACTGCTGACTTACCTCTCTCAAAACGAGATCTGTGAGTTGTACCCAAATCTTTGGGTAGCTCTGAGGATAGCCTGCCCTTTCCCTGTGACGGTTGCATCTGCGGAGAGGAGCTTTTCCAAGCTCAAATTGATAAAGAATTACTTGAGATCTTCCATGGCACAAGAAAGGCTTAGTGGACTGGCAGTGATAAGTATCAACAGCAAAGTTAGCCATCAGATTTCTTATTCAGATGTCATAAATTACTTTGCCTCTAGAAAAGCCAGGAAGCATAGGTTTTAAGACTGGGTGAAATAAACCATTTGTGTTACTTTGTTTTAGGTGCAGTACAGTAGCTCTGTTCATTTATATCATTAAATATTTCTGTGGTATTTATTCATTATTTTATTTTATTCTTTATGTCTTTGTACAATTGAATTTATAATTATTTTTGTGAGCTAATAAAGTTGAAATTTGGAAGTGTTATTTGTTTTTATTGATCTTGCATTACAATTTATTGTTCCACATTGCCGTTGCACTTTTTTTAAACCAAATTAAACATGACACATTTACAGTAAGAACATTGTCTACCTGTTTATTTACTTAGGGGGCCCCCAAATACAATTTCGCTCAGGGCCCCATGGAGGCTTGGGCCGGCCCTGAACACAAGACTTGGGAGTGTTGGGAATAGAGGAAGGATTTGCACCGGACCAGCAAGATGGAGGAGGACCATGACAAGTCCCACCCCAGGAAAGGGAGAAGATGGACCATAAGCCAAGAGGATGCTGATGACCCTTTTCTAACTATCCCCGTCTTGATGCTGCTCCTCTTCCTTCTATTCTCTTCCTCTTCTTTCATCATTTCTTCCTTTCCTCCATTCCTTTTCTTTCTGTTCGTGCTTTTTCGTAATATTTTCTTGTCCATCTTTCTCTTCTTTCTTTCACTAGTCTTTTCATTCCTTTCTTTCTTTTCTGTTTTTGTTGTTCCTCCATGTCTGTCTTTCTCTCTTCGTGTTCTCTTTCGTCTTGTTCTTCAGCCAGGGCGGTGTTGCCAAACACTGTCCTCCACCGCCACCACATACAGCAGCACCACACAACACCTCAGGGGAAGTGGATCTTCATGTGCCTGGCAATATTCTGCTTTGTCTTGAAATATTTTTGACAAACATCACACTTGAACTCTCTCAGATCAGAGTGTGTGACAACGTGGCTGTTCAACTCAGACTTAGAAAAGAACCTTTTGTCACACTCAAGGCATTCATGAGGTCTTTCACCAGTGTGTGCAAGTATGTGTCTATTTAGTTCACCCTTCACACTGAACCTTCTGTCACACTCAGGGCATTCATGAGGTCTTTCACCAGTGTGTGTAAGGGTGTGTGTGTTAAGGTTACTCTTCTGAGTGAACACTTTGCCACACTCTTGGCATTCATGAGGTCTTTCACCAGTGTGTGTAAGGGTGTGTGTGTTAAGGCTACTCTTCCTACTGAACACTTTGCCACACTCTTGGCATTCATGAGGTCTTTCACCAGTGTGTGTAAGGGTGTGTGTGTTAAGGTGACTCTTGTGTCTGAACACTTTGCCACACTCTTGGCATTCATGAGGTCTTTCACCAGTGTGTGTAAGGGTGTGTGTGTTAAGGTTACTCTTCCTACTGAACACTTTGCCACACACTTGGCATTCATGAGGTCTTTCACCAGTGTGTGTAAGGGTGTGTGTGTTAAGGTTACCCTTCCTACTGAACACTTTGCCACACTCTTGGCATTCATGAGGTCTTTCACCAGTGTGTGTAAAGGTGTGTTTGTTAAGGTCACCCTTCCGACTAAACACTTTGCCACACTCTTGGCATTCATGAGGTCTTTCACCAGTGTGTGTAAGGGTGTGTCTGTTAAGGCTACTCTTCCTACTGAACACTTTGCCACACTCTTGGCATTCATGAGGTCTTTCACCAGTGTGTGTAAGGGTGTGTGTGTTAAGGTCACCCTTCCTACTGAACACTTTGCCACACACTAGGCATTCATGAGGTCTTTCACCAGTGTGTGTAAGGGTATGTCTATTAAGGTCACTCTTCTGACCAAACACTTTGCCACACTCTTGGCATTCATGAGGTCCTCCACCAGAGTATGTGGGTATGTTTGTTGAGGTCACCCTTCCCAGGGAGTCTTTTCCCACACTCTTGGCACTCATGCTTCCCTTCAGCAGTGTGTGCAAGGCTGTGTCCGGTGAACTTGCTCTCGGTCTCAAATCTTCTCCCACTCAAACTCGACCTTTCCTTTATGGCTGGAGATGCTAGTTGCAAAGTGGTGGTGGTGGTAGTGGTGGTTCTACTGAACACCCCTGATCAGAGCATGCAAGGTGCTGTTCAAAGTTATGGCACTGAATTTTTTCTTTGGCACAAAATATGATGAAGGAATTGCACTGTACTGTAGTGCATGGTCTGGCACTCATCCTCACAGCAGTGGCAGGCTGCTCCTGCTGGTCCTGGCCCCTCAGGCTGCTGCCCAGCCCTGCAGCCTCCACTGCAACAGAAGTCAGCGGCAGTGAGGACGCAGCACGGCACCCACCTCAGACCCTCGCTGCTGCACCAGCACCAGGGGTGGCTGTTGGGACAAAGATCACAGCCTCATAGAAACATGCTTGAAACTGAATACCAAAAGCATCTACAAATTCCATAAAATGTAGCAGAGCACAACACAGTTACTGGTTTTCAATCCCAATATTGTGACAACTGCATCAAAGAAACTGAGGCAAAATAGACCCAGAGCAGTGAACTAGCTGCCCTTGACAACCTGGAGGCAACCATGCAGCAGGCAGCTGAAAAGCACCATGTGGATATGGGAAGCGGAAAACAGAGACAGAACAATGCTGCAGAACAGCCACCACAGAAAAGGGCAAGAGAGAACATGTTAAGGGTGGAAAGCCTTTCTTCGTAAGATTTGTTGCGCAAGGAAGGGATCATTTTTGATGCCCGACGCTGAACAACTTCTAATTTAGCAATGTCCTTTGCATGGTGGGGAGACCAAAGCTGTACCGCATATTCCAAGTGGGGTCTGACTAAAATATTGTAGTGCAGAGCGTCACCGCTTTGAGAGAAAAAACAACAAGATAACTTGGATCAAAAACAAAAAAAAAATAAAGAAAAATAAAACAAAACCGGACATGTTTAAACACAAAAGAATCAAATTGTCACCAACAAGATTAAAGGGGACAAAAACTCTGAAAACAAACATCCACAGAGACAAATAAACACTCTCGGAGGCCAAGAAGTAAAGAAGAAAGCTCCCTCTTGCTCTCCGTGAAGATGCAGCAAAGGTGATGGACAAGGGGACCAGAACCAGGCTGTCCGCTGCCTGGGATGCTGTGACCTCCATGACTACTAGAAGGCCTCTGGCTCAATACAGAGACAAAATAATGCAAGCACTTGTGCTGTACAAAGTCCACAGCAAAACAATGGATGCAACAAACACTTGCCGATACAACAAGACATTAACAAATATTGGGGGAAAGAGAGAGAGAGAGATTTACATAGATTTACATAGAAAATCAGACCACACAGACCCCCTGGTCCAGACTAGGTGGTCTGTGATTCTACAGAAGGCTCCAAAACGTTGCATTTCTACTCTAGTTCATATAAGTTGAAGGAAGTGACGGTCGAGCTTGTTTTTGGAGTCAATCGTGTTACACTGGACCACTGATGGTGGGAGCTTATTCCATTCTCGCACTACAACGTTGGTGAAGAAAAATTTGGTGCAGTCTGAATTTACTTGTCTGCATTTGAGTTTTATGCCATTGTTCCTCGTTCGCAAAGTGTCATCAATCATAAACAATGTTGATCTGTCTACATTCGTGAAACTATGAAGTATTTTAAAACATTCGATCAGTTTTCCTCGGAGGCGACGTTTCTCAAGAGGGAACATGTTAAGGGTGGAAAGCCTTTCTTCGTAAGATTTGTTGCGCAAGGAAGGGATCATTTTTGATGCCTGACGCTGAACAACTTCTAATTTAGCAATGTCCTTTGCATGGTGGGGAGACCAAAACTGTACCGCATATTCCAAGTGGGGTCTGACTAAACTATTGTAGAGCGGAAGTATTACATCTTCATTCTTGAATATAAAGTTTCTCTTAATGAAGCCCAACCTTCTGTTCACTTTATTTGCTGCATCGATGCATTGCTGTGAGAATTTGAGGTTTGACGCGATTTTGACCCCCAGGTCCTTAACGCATTGAATACTTGTGAGTTTAACGCCGCCCATTTCGTAATTGAACCAGGGGCGGATCCAGAAAATCAATTTGGGGGGTGCCCTATGGTAAAATTTCATAAGTTAGCGACAGCCTCAAAACAGTGAAGACCAATGAATTGTGATGGCTGTTCTTTCCTTAAAATTCGCAGCTCCCGAGCAATCAGCGTATATGTGACAAATGATTTTTTCTTGTGTGTGTGTGTGTGTGTGTGTGTGTTTATAGATATATATATATATATATATATATATATATATATATATATATATATATATATATATATATATATATATATATATATATATATATCATCATCATTCATCATCTTTTCATCGACGCCTGCTCCTAGGAGTTCCCACCAGGGGATGGCCACGGCAGAAGAGCTTCCAACTTTCTCTATCCAGACACTCCCTCCTTGCCTGCTCAAAGTTTCTCAAAGATCTTTCCCCCCTCTCCCCAATGTACTCTTGCACCCTATCCCTCCATTTCACTGGAGGTCGTCCTCTAGCATTCCCTCCCTCTATCTCACTCACATACACCCTTCTGGTCATCTTACTCTCCTCCATTCGCTCCTCGCGGCCAAACCACTTTAAAGTCTGTCGCTTCACTTCTTCCACCACTCCACACTTCTTCCCTTCACCCCTGTGACACATTCCAAAATGCTCGTACACACTTTCATTACTCATTCCATCCATTCTACTCACACCACAAGCACTCCTCAAATAACTCATTTCCACTGCCTGCACTCTAGATCTCTGACTTTCATTCCAGGCCCATGTTTCACTTGCATATGTGAGGGTTGGTACTATTATTGTATTTCTCAAATCCCCCTTTACTTCCATGCTCACACTTCTGCCATTCATGATTCGTCCCAAAGACCCTACCACCCTTCTTCCTTGCACTGCCCTTTCTCTTATCTCACCCTCCATACCACCATGTTTACACATAACTGATCCAAGGTACTTAAACTCATTGACCTCCTCCATTTCTTCACCATTCAAAATTATTTTGCATTCTTTTTCACATTCAATTCCCACTCTTATGGGCATACAAAATCTACAACCTCACTTCTACTTCGCTCACAAACCATCACTTTACTTTTGTTGACATTTACTTTCAGCTTTCTCCTATTACATACACTATCAAAAACACTGACCAAATTTTGTAGGTCACTTTCATTTTCAGCAATGAGCACCGTGTCATCAGCAAACAGTATCGAATTCAGTACCCACTTACTTCCCTCATCGAACAGTCTTACTCCAACTTCTCCAACTTTGCCCTTCATTTCTCTAATGACACCATCCATATAAATATTGAATAACCATGGTGACACCCTTGTCTTAAGCCCACTTTTATCTCAACATGTTCACTTGTTTCTCCAGTAATTTTGACACATGCAGATGCATCCTCACAGAAAGACTTTATTGCACTAAGCAGTTTTCCTCCCACACCATAAATCTTCAAAACATCCCAAAATGCAATCCAATCGACTCTGTCATAAGCTTTTTTTTTAAATCCATGAAGGCAGCGTATAGTTTCTTTCCTTTTGCTATTATTTTTCCTACAACCATCCTGAAGGAAACTATCTGATCCACACATCCCCTTCCTTTCCTGAAGCCTCCTTGCTCTTCACTGATTTTCTCTTCTGTAATTCTTTGCACCCTCTCTATTATGACTTTTCCATATACCTTTCCGGGTATACTCAGGAGACTTATACCTCTATAGCTCCCACATTCCCCTCTCCTGCCCTTCCCCTTGTAAACTGGGACAATGATGGCTTTTGTCCAGTCTGCTGGCACCTCCCCCCCTCCCATGGTACTTCACATATCTTGACCATCCATTTCACGACTTCATCTCCTCCACACTTCAACATTTCTGCTATGATTCCATCAATTCCTGCTGCCTTTCCATTTTTTAATCTTTATATTGCCTGATTTACTTCTTCATATGTTATACTTCTTTCTTTATGTACTCCTCCTCTACCTCTACTCAAAACTGCTGCTGTTACAGCTGCTGGACGTCCACCCTCAAAATTCATTAAGTTTTAGAAATATTCTCTCCATCTCTCTTTCACAGCTTCCCCGTCTTTCAACATCTTTCCATTCTCATCCATAACTTCATTCATTTTACTTGAGGATATATATATATATATATATATATATATATATATATATATATATATATATATATATATATATATATATATATATATATATATATATATATATATATATATATATATTTGAAGTGCAATCAATATTTAAGCTGGCAAGCAATAACAAGAAACAATTCAAATTGTACATCCGACCAGTGAAAAGGCAGATCTGAACAGGTAGAGATCATCACCATACGAGCATTCGAAGAAAACTAGTTAGTTTCAATATGTAAGCAGCAAGGGTGATCATAATACAGGTCATATATAAATTACAAACCTAACCTTTACAGAAAAGAGTTAATATGTAAAATTAGACACAGCTGAAGATAAAAAGGAATTCTTATAGGGCTTCTTTTACATGAGACTGAGGTAACACATTTGCAAAGATTGGCTGATCTAAAGAAATATATTTACAAATTCCCAAGTAATCAACAAGTGCCTCACTAAGAACAGAGTAGTCGTTTTTTTCCTAATTTGTTCATCACTCTCGACTGAAATGGGGATATCATAGTGGACACAGAGGAGGGGAAGTCCATTCAGGCACTCTTGGCCGACTGTACTCTTCAGATAGGTTTTCAGCCTTTTCTGTGCTGAGAAAGACCTTTCGGTTTCCGCGTTGGAGACTGGAAGCGTCAACAGAGTTTTCAAGAGAATGGCGAGATTGGGGAACATGCTGGTGCTGGTGTGTGCCTGGGCTTCTTTGATAGTTTGGAAGCCCGGAACAGATAATGCCCAGCGCCGTTCCGCCTTCATGAGTGTCAGGGATTCAATGTCGAGAGCTCATAGAGTCCGCTTGAAGCACAGCCGCAACATCCATTTCGGGGCCTTTGAGGAGTTGCTTGAGCTGAAGTACGACAGGCACTGTGTCGTCACCGAACTGATTCTTCATCTCAGCCAAGACGTGGTCCACAAACGGAATGTACACCGCCCGGCAGTAGTAGGTACTCCTCAACATTCTTGCACGTAACAATTAATCGCTGGGTCTGTCGTCCACAGAGACGTGGCACAGGGATGGTGTCATGCGATGACCCCACCTCGACCAAAAGGTCTTCCGCTTTCATGAACACGTCGTGGAAATGATTCTCCGCATCTGCTCTGAACTTGGCAAAAATGGTCTTGATGCCACGAATCGTGGCACAGGCTGACACTAGGTCTCCATCACACTAAACACAGTACTAAACAGTGTTTAGTACGTACATATACGTACCTCTTAGGGAAGTGTTTAGTACGTATATATACGCAAGCTCTTTTGAGGGCTTATACGCCCTTTATTTTTGTTTGTGTATGTAACATTGTTCATTGACAGTAAAGAGGAATAATTTGACAAGTCTTCATATTTTTAAATGGATGTTAAAGGGCCTTTCTGTACAGTCGTGATATGAAGTGATGTCGCCGTGTACGTTTATTTTCAATCACGCAAGTATCGTTATATATTTTCAAGAGTACCATTATTTTCCTGTATCTTCATCATAACTTAACTAAATATATTTTAGAAGCTAGAAAAAAAATAGAAAAGAAAGATTCAATGATGTCTTACAAAGAGTTGTCGAAATATTTTGACACAAAGTGTTTTCGTTCACCAAGGAACAAGTCAAATGAAGTCGAACTATCGACATATTACTCAAACAGAAAGTAAAATTATCTTTTCATGATCATTGTTGACAACACTAAATCTAACATATGCACAATATATAGGACATGCATAATTAGTCAATATCCTAAACTAGGATGGCGTAATTGATTTAATTTATACTCTCGTATGATGATGACGTCATCGCCCGCGCACCATACCTATTATTCAGCTCTGACTCATTCTTTGCCTTTCGTGGTCAACATAATGATAACAAAAGCTTTCCGTGGACTTTTAATGAATGATAGTGATCGAGGGAAGATGCCCACAGCCTATAACTACCGAGGGATAGTGGGAGATGGAAAAATAAGAATAAATAGCTTCAGAATAGTCGTGTTTTGTAACTCCAAGCTCCTCACTCTTTGCCGCCAATCGCAAACATCACTGCCTTTCTTGGTCAATATAACAATGACAAAAGCTTCATGTAGACTTCTAATGCTTGGAGGTGATCAGTGGAACATTTCCACAGCTTATAAGTGCCATAGAATAATCGAAGAAGGTGGGGAAATAAGAAAATATGGCTTTGAAATGGAGGTGGTGGTGCGGGCGGGTAGGCTAATCGCAGCGCTGCCAAACATTAGGCTATGGTCGAGTGTTCGTGGAAGCGTTCGGAATTTTGATTTACATAGATTTACATAGAAAATCAGACCACACAGACCCCATGGTCCAGACTTGGTGGTCTGTCCTTAAACCTAAGTGATTTTACATTAATCAGAAGACTCCAAAACGTTGCATTTCTACTCTAGTTGATATTAAGTTGAAGGAAGTGACGGTCGAGCTTATTTTTGAAGGAGTCAATCGTGTTACACTGGACCACTGACGGTGGAAGCTTATTCCATTCTCGCACTACAACGTTGGTGAAGAAAAATTTGGTGCAGTCTGAATTTACTTGTCTACATCTGAGTTTTACGCCATTGTTCCTCGTGCGCAAAGTGTCATCGATCATAAACAATGTTGATCTGTCTACATTCGTGAAACCATTAAGTATTTTAAAACATTCGATCAGTTTTCCTCGGAGGCGACGCTTCTCAAGAGAGAACATGTTAAGGGTAGAAAGCCTTTCTTCGTAGGATTTGTTGCGCAAGGAAGGGATCATTTTCTTTGCCCGACGCTGAACACCTTCTAATTTAGCAATATCCTTTGCATGGTGGGGAGACCAAAACTGTACCGCATATTCCAAGTGGGGTCTGACTAAACTGTTGTAGAGTGGGAGTATTACATCTTTATTCTTGAATACAAAGTTTCTTTTAATGAAGCCCAACATTCTGTTCGCTTTATTTGCTGCATCGATGCATTGCTGTGAGAATTTGAGGTTTGACGCGATTTTGACCCCCAAGTCTTTGACGAATTGAACGCTTTTTATTTTAACGCCGCGCATTTCGTATTCGAACTTCTTATTCCTCGTTCCAACTTGAAGGACCTGGCACTTGTTCACGTTAAAGGGCATCTCCCATCTATCCCACTGCTGAAATTTTGTGCAAATCCTCTTGGAGGCTTTGCCTGTCTTCGTCAATGAGAACCGAGTTGCCAATCTTTGTGTCGTCTGCAAATTTACTAATGCGGTTATTGAGTCCAACATCCACGTCGTTGATGTAAATAATGAAGAGCACTGGGCCAAGGACCGAGCCCTGAGGGACGCCACTAGTGACAGGCGCCCACTCTGAGTTAAATCCGTCAATCACTACTCTTTGTTGTCTGTTGCTCAACCAATACGCGAACAATTGGTTTACTTGACCGTCAATACCTATTAGCTTTAATTTGGAAAGTAATTTATGATTCGTGAATTTATAAAACGATTTATTGAAATCAAGATATACTACGTCCAGTGATTTGTTTAATTAATAAACAGTGAAGAGGTCTTTATAAAATTTTAATAGGTTTTATATGCAGGATCTTTTGTTTCGGAAGCAATGTTGTGAGTCCCAAATAAATGAGTGGCTTTCAAGTTAATTCACAATTTTGTCTCTAATTATTACCTCAAGTAGCTTACCTACAACCGAAGTTAGACTAATGGGCCTGTAATTACCTGGTTCTTTTTTGTCTCCTTTCTTGAATTTCGGTGTCACGTTAGCCTTTTTCCAATCTGAAGGGACGATGCCTTGTCGCAAGGACATATTGAATACGGTTGTGAGGGAGGAGAGTATTGACCTCTTTGTTTCTTTCAGCAGAGTTGGATATACTTTGTCAGGTCCAGGACTTTTATTTGTTTTAAGTGAATGGAGAGCTTTAAGGACTTCATCGGTTGTTATTTCAAAATTAGGCAATGCATGCTCGAGATTTACAATAGTACTGGTGTTGGTGGTAGCGTGAGGAAGACTGTTAGTATTAAACACCGAGGAAAAGTAATTGTTTAAGAGGTTTGCAATGTGTTGGCTGTCAGTCACTAGTGCACCGTCGCTGTTTGTTAAAGGTCCAATACCACTTTTGATCGCCTTTCTGTTGTTTATGTAACTGAAGAAAGATTTCGGATTATTTTTACAGTTGGCTGCAATATTTTCTTCAGATCTACGCTTTGCCTGACCTACTAGTCTTTTTACTCTTGTCCTGGAATCATGATAAAGTCTAATGTTTTCGGGCGTGCTTTGTTCTTTCTTTAACCTGTAAAACAATTTTCTCTCATTGACTTATTGTTTAATTTCGATATTAAACCACGGTGGGCTTTTATTAGTGTTAATTCGCTTCGCACAAGGGGACGAATGTGTTCTGCTGAGTGAGTAAGTGATTTTAAGGCTTAGCCAGGCTTCCTCTACGTTGCCGTCATCTGATAGTTGTATTTCTGTTAGTTTTGTCGGATTTCTAAGTTAGCTCTTTGAAATTGGGCACCTTTACTTTATTTTCAGTCACTGATGATTGAGCTTTAATGTCGCACTAATTTATGATCGCAAGAACCGAGGTGTTCTCCTACCGTGACACTACTGATTAGGTTATCTTGGGTCGTTATAACAAGGTCGAGTATATTATTTTGTCGAGTTGGCTCAGAAACCATTTGGCTTAGATAATTTTCTAGAAATTGATCATTATATGTGACTCGCCTTATGTACCTGACAGTGTCGCCCAGTCGATATTGGGTATGTTAAATTATCCTAATATCAGTGAGTCGCTGTTATTAAGTGACTGCCTTAAGACTCTGTACATTTCAAGGTCGTCATCGAGTGATTGCCCGGGAGGTCTGTAGGTGACAGATATATTTAAGTTGACTTTTGCAATGTTTACTCGCACGCACAAATGTTCAACGTTACTGTTTCCCGGTGTTTTGTCAGTGGGTTGCAAATAGCTTTTGACATAAAGGGCGACGCCACCGCCTCTACGGTTTACACGATCTTTGTTGAAGAGTCTGTAGCCATCTATGTTGTATTCGGAACTTAAATCAATATTTGTGGTGTCGATAAATGTTTCGGTTATAGCAATTATGTCAAAATTTTCTGTTAAAGCAAGACATCTCAGTTCATCAAATTTGTTTCTTAGGCTACGCGCATTGAAACTAAGGATTTTTAAGTTATCTAGAGGCTTAGTAATAGAGGTGGTGGTACTTGCGGGATCACGGTTACGGGTTTGTTGCGATGCACGGCGTCTATTTACACGGGTGGGGTGGAGGGACGTGGCCGTGACTCGTTTTTTGTTCGGATGACACGCACTGCTTCGTTGAGGAGCCTTCCGAGTCTGGCTGCCCCGATGGGAGAAAGGTGCAATCCGATGGGAGAAAGGTGCAATCAATTATGGCAACCCTACCTATGAAGGCATTCTTCATTCATCATCGTTACTGAGCAATTTTACTATATATTTCAGTGCCCATGCTTATGATAAGAAGCCACAATAGTGAATAAAACGTGTTTAATGTGAAACCTTATTATTTGATCGTTTCTTAATCAATAAAACGCAAAGTAATGTCAGTAACTGTTCATTCGCTTCGTGTCATACTGTGCGTGTGTATTAATAATTGCAGAAGACAATTCATGGAATGACCCAGAAAAAAAATATATATATATATACAGTAAAACCCCGATTATCCGAAATGGAAGGGGGGAAGCCTCTTTCGGATAAGCCGATTTTTCGGATAATCCGGATTTATGGCCGCCAGTTTGATCGTCGGCATTGTGTCTTGCTTTCTCGTTTGGATGAATATCACTTTGATCTTGCACCTTGGTGGTGATGTAGAAAGAAGTGAGGTCGAAGCACAGGTAGAACGCGATGCGACTGCCCAGTGTGAAGTGTGTGACGCGACTGCCGCCGACTGACGATGTAAACAATGAAACCAAACAAACACACGCTACGCTAAACAAAGTAGTACGCTTAAAACATGTGATGTAAATGTTTTATTGTATGTTTGTCTGTGTGTCTCCTTGTCTGGACCAGTGTATGTTGATACGTGTGAGCGTTGCAGATCTGAATTGTGAATGTTGCAGAGTGCGATTGTGAATGGTTGTGCAAGCTTGCAAGTGTGACCTTGATGCATTGTGCAGGTGGAGACACAGTATGATGACTCATATTATCGCTAACTCTTATGTTGGAAGGGAATGTGGCATGGAGTGGAGAGGGAGTCGTGTTTGTGTCGTTGTCTTGAGAGTACGGTGAGAGTAGTCGTGCAGTAGTTTGTTCGTTTCGCCGCACCTACGTCCTTGCTGGGCGAAGTCTGTGACGTGGTGTTGTTGAGAGTTTTTTTAATGTTTTTTGTCTAATACTTTGATCTATTCGTTACAAGCTATTTCGGCAATACGTATTAGAAAGCATATTCATTTTAACTGTTCTTATCAATTTTAAATGTGTTAATATAGTACATATGTAGTTACTTTTATTTATTTTTGATGTTTTATAATGTTTTAGTATAGAAAAAAAATTAATTGCATTATCCAGATCAATTTCGGATAATCCGGTTTTTCGGATAATCCGCTTTCGGATAATTGGGGTTTTACTGTATATATATATATATATATATATATATATATATATATATATATATATATATATATATATATATATATATATATATATCGCCTAAATCTGAACAACGTATAACAACTGTTTTGCAAAGATAAGCACACGACGTGAGCTAAATCATTTCAAGGTTGTCTTCAGCACTGAAAACAACACATGACATTCGCAGTTGCATTTTTTAAAGCAAATGAATCTATAATTGTAATTCAGGTACTACTACTGTTATTTTACCGTGTTTTACATCACAACGTATTATAGATTATCATTAAAAAGGGAACATTATAACATAAACAATAAAAACACATCGCTTCCGTTACCTTCAAATGCTCCTGTACGAAACATTTTGAGAGGGGCGACATCACTTCATATCATGACTGTACATTTGTCCGCATTCCAACAAAAATCATTATACAAGAAGGTAAGTTACTTTCTTCTAGGTAATTATTCCTTGATTCTATAATCAGTAAGTGTCATGATTTCATTATTCAGGGAGTGGCCTGTGGAAAATTACCGCGGGAGTCCCCGCCATTTTGATTGAGAGAGCGGGAAGAGTCACAGATCAGGCGGGAAACAGAAGCTTTTCAAATCGTTTCGTTATTACTGCCAACGCTGAGCTATGTGTGGGATGCATGACCCACTATGACCAAGTGCATGTGTTAGGTTATTAATAAATAACAATTCCATAGCCGTTAGGGCGTTTTAGCGTAAGTGTTGCACAGAAAAACGAGACGTTTGTATGGCGAGAGCTGGCATCTTGACTGTGGAGCCCGGCCTGAGCATTGTGGGCTGCCGCCGCACCCATCATCTTCCTCCGAGACTCCACCACGAGCTGACGTCCCTCGCCCCCTCCCACGCCACATTCTCCATCGTGGGGTTTTCCTGCCTTCTAGTATCCACAATTCCAGAGTGATTGTATACTCAGGTCAAGGGAAACCCGTGGGAGGAAGGAGGGCACGGCGCGTTGCAGTGAGGAACGAGAAGAGGACAGAAGGACTCCAGGCCGAAAGGACCACAAGGAAGACCAGGTGTGGTTTCCCCCTTCTCCACCTACAGCTAAGTAACCATTTGCTAGGATGTTTAGGATAGCTACTAGGTTGCTGTGTGCTTGGTGTTAATTAATGATTCTTAATTTCCAGTGAGTTTCTTTGTTGTTTTCAATAAACTTAAGAGCAGGTTTATCTGGGTTTTGCTTACCCTATGAGAAATGTGATTGGTCAGATATTTAAGTAATAATGGACTAGAGGGGCTGTGAGTCTGATAACTCAATTTTCAGATATTTTATTTTATAATTTTTTATTGCTGAGAATTTACGGGATTTTTGGAAGTCCAGACCTTTCAAGAACCCCACAATAAGGCATGTGGAATTGTAAATTATGGTTCAGAGTAATCGGAAATGAAAACTTATCGTCGGAAGCATCATTGTGTTTTCTTGAACTTTGTGAACTACGGTTGTAGTAGAGACGGCCTTGAAGTGAGTGGTGTTGCCTGATGCGCATCCAATCATTTTCTTTTACTTACAATTCCTGTTTATTTTTTGAGGTTTTTATGAGTAAAGCAGTACTTATACATTACTTAAGCTTTAGGGTTGTGAGAAGTGTTTATAATGGAAAGTATATAGGCTCTAAAAAAGATAAATTTCCCTTTTCTGGTATGACATCGTTAGCTCTGAGACGCAGAAAAATAAGACAACGAACAATCTAGGGTTCCATTCCTAGCATGTAAATAATAAATAAATAAATAAATAAAAATATATATATATATATATATATATATAAATATATATATATATATATATATATATATATATATATATATATATATCGAATAATTTGTAATTTTTTTTACATTTTTAGGGGCAAATAAAATAATACGAAAAAAGTGCAACCTGGCACGACTCCTATCGATGACAAAAGACGACACTGTACGGGTTAAGGCAGTCACTTAATAACAGCGACTCCCTGATATTAGGACACTTTAATCTCCCCCATATCGACTGGGTGACACTGTCAGGCACAGAAGGCGAGTCCCAAAGAATGATCGAATTTTTAGAAGAAAATTACTGAAGCCAAATGGTCTCTGAACCAACTCGACAAAATAACATACTTGACCTTGTTATAGTGACCCAAGATAACCTAGTCAGTAATGTCACGGTAGGGGAACATATTGGTTCTTGCGATCATAGATCAGTGTGCGTCGAAATCAGAGCTCAATCAACAGTGACTGAAAATAAAGCTGTTAAATTTCAAGAGGTAATTTCGTAGAAGTCCGACAAATAATACAGGTGACGACAACGTAGAGGAAGCCTGGCTAAACTTTAAGGATTATTTACTCACTCAGCAGAACACTTTTGTCCCAATGTGTGAGAAGCGAAGTAACACTAATAAAAGCCCACCTTGGAGTAATAGCGAAATTAAACACTCGATTAAGGAGAGAAAATTGCTGTACAGGCTAAAGAAAGAACAAAGCAAGCCCGAAAACATTAGACTTTATCATGAAGCCAGGCGGCGAGTGAAAAGATTAGTATGTCCGGCAAAGTGTAGATATGAAGAAAACATTGCAGCCAACTGTAAAAATAATCCGAAACCCTTCTTCAGGTATATAAAAAATAGGAAGGCTGGAATTGGACCTTTAACAAACAGTGACGGTGCACAAGTGTCTGACAGCCAACACATTGCAAACCTCTTAAACAATTACTTTTCCTCGGTGTTTAATACAAGCAGACTTCCCACCACTACCACCAACACCAGTGACGACAACAATGCTAACGTAAATCTGGAGCATGCATTGCCAGACTTTGTAATAACTACCGATGAAGTCATTAAAGGTCTCGAATCCCTTAAAACAAATAAAAGTCCCGGACCCGACGAATATATCCTATACTGCTTAAAGAAACAAAGATTGAAATTCTCCTCCCTCACAACTTTTTAATATGTTCTTGCGACAAGACATCGTCCCTTCAGATTGCAAAAAGGCTAACGTGACACCAATTTTTAATAAGGGAGACAGAAAAATAGCAGGTAATTACAGGCCCATTAGTCTAACTTCAGTTGTAGGTAAGCTGCTCAAGAGCATAATTAGAGACAAAATTGTGAGTTACCTTGAAAGCCACTCATTAATTGGGGATTCACAACATGGCTTCCGTAACAAAAGATCGTGCCTATCAAACCTATTGACCTTTTATAACGACCTCTTCTCAGTTTATGACGTAACCAAATCACTGGACGTAGTCGGTCTTGATTTCCAGAAAGCATTTGATAAAGTCCCACATCATAAATTACTTTATAAATTAAAGCAAATAGGTATTGACGGTCAAGTAAACCAATGGATCGTGAATTGGTTGAGCAACAGACAACAAGAGTGGTGATTGACGGATTTAACTCAGAGTGGGCGCCGATCACTAGTGGCGTCCCTCAGGGCTCGGTTCTTGGCCCAGTGCTCTTCATTATTTACATCAACGACGTGGATGTTGGACTCAAAAATTGCATTAGTAAATTTCCAGACGACACAAAGATTGGTAACTTGGTTCTCACTGACGAAGACAGCCAAAGCCTCCAAGAGGATTTGCACAAAATTTCAGCTTGATCTGATAGATGGGAGATGCCTTTTAATGTAGACAAGTGCCAGGTCCTTCATGTTGGAACAAGAAATAAGTTGTTCAATTCAGGGGCAGAAACGGGGGGGCAGGGGGCCCGGCCCCCCCCCCACAAAAAAAACTCCCCCCCCCCAGAAAATCTCGAGTGTATGCGGATAGTGGGTACAGAACTGACTCGCTTATAATGTGCTGCAACTATAATACAAAATGTGTCGTCGGCTGTAGGCATATGCAGGCGCGGATACGGGAGTGGGAAGCCAGATGGCCCGGGCCCCCCCGAAAAAAATATTAGGATAACTAAAATATTTGAAACACCCATGAATTGAGAAAACATAAAATATATTTAAGATACACCTAAAAAGCTAGAGAGCTGGGGAGCGAAGCCGGCCGCCACTAGATAGCTCTGGATGCTGTCCTCCAAACTTTAAAAAAATCCTCCTCCATAGGTTCCTTGGGCTTTACTATGCGGAGGTGGACGGGATGCTCAGGCAAGATTTTTTTTTTCGGTGTCTGATGTTATTTTTCACTCTCCTGCAGGGCCATTGTACAACGGGCATATGCCCAGGGCCCTGCGCTCTTATGGGCCCCGCACTCATCTAACAATCTATATACTCGTACAGGGCTGTAGTACGCCGTACCCAGGGGGGTGGGTCGGACGACCCCCCCCCCGCCTGCTAATATGTCCACTTTCTAGGAGAGTCAAAACGAAAACTGGTGCCTTCCTGTTGCATTTCTGGAGAGCTCAGGATTTTTTTTATTTTCAGTATTTCATTGTCGGAATCGTATATTGAATATTATAGAGCAAGATTTAAAGGCCTAGGAAAAAATCTGTGACCTCATTCCTCACATGCAAGCAGAAAGTGGGTTTTAGTGCAGGCCACTATCATCATTCAGCACTTCGAAGAGGAAATAAGGGAAGACTTCCTTGCCTTTGTGCACGCCTATGACCTCACCGGTAAAGGTTTAGCCTGGCTCCTTTTGCGCACCGTTGAAGACCTCGGATTGGACATGGTCAAGTGCAGGGGACTTGGTTTCGATGGAGCAAGTGCCATGATGGGAAAATTCAAAGGGTGTGCCGCAGTACTCATGAAGAAGTACACCCTGGCCAAGCCAATCCACTGCTTTAACCACCGGCAGAATCTAGTACTGACGAAGGCGTGTGACGTCAAGGAAGTGAAGATCGCTCTTCAAACACTGACCGAGGTGTACAACTTCATTCATTCTTCAAATATGCGCTCTCCGCTTCACAGAGGTTGTCAACCTCACCTAGGCCAAGCGCAAAAAGCTTGTTCCCCTGTGCCCCACCAGGTGGACTGAGAGGCATGACGCAGTGCTGGTTTTCATTGAATTTCTGCCTGTCATCGCTGTTTTTCTAGAGGAAGAGCTTGACGCCAACGCTGGGCTCCTTCTCATCGCCATACGTGTTCCCCGCTTTATCGTTGGACTGGTTGTAGTGGAGTGTATATTGGCGGCTTTTGGCGCATACTCTTGAGCTGAGCCGAACTCTTCAGAGAAAAGATGGAGACCTAGTGTCAGCCTGTGCCACGATTCGTGGCATCAAGACCATTTTTGCCAAGTTCAGAGCAGATGCGGAGAATCATTTCCACGACGTGTTCATGACAGCGGAAGACCTTTTGGTCGAGGTGGGGTCATCGCATGACACCATCCCTGTGCTACGACTCTGTGGACGACAGACCCAGCGATTAAATGTTACGTGCGAGAATGTTGAGGAGTACCTACTACTGCCGGGCGGTGTACATTCCGTTTGTGGACCACGACTTGGCTGAGTTGAAGAGTCGGTTCGGCGACGACACAGTGCCTGTCGTACTTCAGCTCAAGCAACTCCTCAAAGGCCCCGAAATGGATGTTGCGGCTGTGCTTCAAGCAGCGAAGCTCTATGAGCTCGACATTGAGTCCCTGACACTCATGAAGGTGGAAGCGGCGCGCTGGGTATTATCTGTTCCGGTCTTCCAAACTATCAAAGAAGCCCAGGCACACACCAGCACCAGCATGTTCCCCAATCTCGCCATTCTCTTGAAAACTCTGTTGACGCTTCCAGTCTCCAACGCGGAAACCGAAAGGTCTTTCTCAGCACAGAAAAGGCTGAAAACCTATCTGAAGAGTACAGTCGGCCAAGAGTGCCTGAATGGACTTCCCCTCCTCTGTGTCCACTATGATATCCCCATTTCAGTCGAGAGTGATGAACAAATTCGGCGAAAAAAAACGGCGACTACTCTTTGCTTAGTGAGGCACTTGTTGATTACTTGGGAATTTGTAAATATATTTCTTTAGATCAGCCAATCTTTGCAAATGTGTTACCTCAGTCTCATGTGAAAGAAGCCCTATAAGAATTCCTTTTTATCTTCAGCTGTGTCTAATTTTACATATTAACTCTTTTTTGTAAAGGTTAGGTTTGTAATTTATATATGACCTGTATTATGATCACCCTTGCTGCTTACATATTGAAACCAACCGTCACATATGCAAGTGAAACATGGGCCTGGAATGAAAGTCAGAGATCTAGAGTGCAGGCAGTGGAAATGAGTTATTTGAGGAGTGCTTGTGGTGTGAGTAGAATGGATGGAATGAGTAATGAAAGTGTGTACGAGCATTTTGGAATGTGTCACAGGGGTGAAGGGAAGAAGTGTAGAGTGGTGGAAGAAGTGAAGCGACAGACTTTAAAGTGGTTTGGCCACGTGGAGCGAATGGAGGAGAGTAAGATGACCAGAAGGGTGTATGTGAGTGAGATAGAGGGAGGGAATGCTAGAGGACGACCTCCAGTGAAATGGAGGGATAGGGTGCAAGAGTACATTGGGGAGAGGGGGGAAAGATCTTTGAGAAACTTTGAGCAGGCAAGGAGGGAGTGTCTGGATAGAGAAAGTTGGAAGCTCTTCTGCCGTGGCCATCCCCTGGTGGGAACTCCTAGGAGCAGGCGTCGATGAAAGATATATATATATATATATATATATATATATATATATATATATATATATATATATATATAAATATATATATATATATATATATATATATATATATATATATATATATATATATATATATATATATATATATATATATATATATATATATATATATATATATATATATATATATACACACACACACACACACAAGAAAAAATCATTTGTCACATATACGCTGATTGCTCGGGAGCTGCGAATTTTAAGGAAAGAACAGCCATCACAATTCATTGGTCTTCACTGTTTTGAGGCTGTCGCTAACTTATGAAATTTTACCATAGGGCACCCCCCAAATTGATTTTCTGGATCCGCCCCTGGTTCAATTACGAAATGGGCGGCGTTAAACTCGCAAGCATTCAATGCGTTAAGGACCTGGGGGTCAAAATCGTGTCAAACCTCAAATTCTCACAGCAATGCATCGATGCAGCAAATAAAGTGAACAGAAGGTTGGGCTTCATTAAGAGAAACTTTTTATTCAAGAATGAAGATGTAATACTTCCGCTCTACAATAGTTTAGTCAGACCCCACTTGGAATATGCGGTACAGTTTTGGTCTCCCCACCATGCAAAGGACATTGCTAAATTAGAAGTTGTTCAGCGTCGGGCATCAAAAATGATCCCTTCCTTGCGCAACAAATCTTTCGAAGAAAGGCTTTCCACCCTTAACATGTTCTCTCTTGAGAAACGTCGCCTCCGAGGAAAACTGATTGAATGTTTTAAAATACTTCATAGTTTCACGAATGTAGACAGATCAACATTGTTTATGATTGATGACACTTTGCGAACGAGGAACAATGGCATAAAACTCAAATGCAGACAAGTAAATTCAGACTGCACCAAATTTTTCTTCACCAACGTTGAAAAGTAGAATGGAATAAGCTCCCACCATCAGTGGTCCAGTGTAACACGATTGACTCCAAAAACAAGCTCGACTGTCACTTCCTTCAACTTATATGAACTAGAGTAGAAATGCAACGTTTTGGAGCCTTCTGTAGAATCACTTAGGGTTAAGGACAGACCACCTAGTCTGGACCAGGGGGTCTGTGTGGTCTGATTTTCTATGTAAATCTATGTAAATATATATCTCCCCCCCCCCCCCCCAATATTTGTTAATGTCTTGTTGTATCGGCAAGTGTTTGTTGCATCCATTGTTTTGCTGTGGACTTTGTACAGCACAAGTGCTTGCATTATAATGTAGATGATTATTCTAAGGTTCAACTCAAGGTATTCACAGATATTCATAGAGAAGTCAGAAAGAGACTACAGGCTACATCTGAGGCTATGTGCTTGCAGCAACACAAGCGTGCTGCCCCTGTTTCCTTGAAAGTGGGTGACTTTGTTATGATTCGAGTTCCAGAGAGACATTCGAAGTTGTCCCCTAAATTCGTGGGCCCACGCCAGATAGTTAGACAACTAGGTGGTCACAAATTTGAGCTTTATGATCTCATTTTGAATTCATATGAAATTGTGCATAGTGATCGCCTCAAAAAGACAGACGCCCAGCCTGAGGTGATCGATTCGACTTTAGTTGAACCAGCGAGACCCGCCTGTTTGCCTCAGCCTGACGATGCTTTGTCTATCTTTCCAACACACGACTATAACCTGCGTCCTCGCCAATAAGGGTTTTCTGCTTGGTTCCAAGAAATGTTGCCCCTCGCCTTCTACTTCCTTCTGCGCTCCGTTCTGGCTGCAGACCCTGGGCACCTCAAGCCGGGAGCCCTCTCTGCTCATTTGGGCCAGGTTTCTCTGGTCGAGGATGTCCTGTGGGTCCAGTACCCGTTTACTACTCTGGTGGAAATACCGGGCACACTGAGGACAATAACGGAGCAAGTGACTGGGGTTGTGTTGCAGATGGATAGCAATGCTCCTGAAGACGGTATCCTGCGTCTGATGCATGACCGCATGAAGTACTTGAATGACACTCTAACCCTGGCTTTGGAGAACTACGCAGCCCTTTCCTTTCCTAACCGTACTAAACGGGGCTTGATCGATGGGATTGGGCAACTTTCCCGCATGTTGTTTGGAACCACAATGGATGAGGATGTGGAGGAGCTGCGGGATAGGTATAACCACTTGGCTTCACTTGCTGCTACTCAACACAAAACCATTAGGATGAATTCCTTACACATTTCCAGACTTGAGCATGCAGTACTGGATATTGCTTCTTATTCTCGAAACTTAGGCTCTTCCATTAATGAGTTGTGGACCAGCATGGCTAATATGTACCAAATGGAACTTGTTCTACAAACCTTGCCTGCCTTGGAGAGTACAGTCAACTCTGTCCTCCATACTAATGCACTGGTGATAGAGAATGTAGTGGATGCAAATTGTGGTAGGGTTACCTCTTCTCTTTTTCCTGTCAGGGATTTGCAAAAGGCTTTGAAAATAGGAGTAGAGGACCACCAACTAACACCTTTGTTTGCCATGCATGCCATACACCACTACTATCCCTTGCTGGAGTCATTCCTGATGTCGGAAGCTATAGTGATTCACGTTCCCTTCAGGTCAAAGGATGTGTTTGAGGTTTATCAGCTGGAACCTTTCCCTTTCTCAGTCAATAACTCGGTGATGGTGCTTGACTTACCTGCCACAGTGGTCTTGATTCGTAATGATCTATCGCTTTATGCAACGGGCCAGACGTCAGACCTAGGGTCCTGCAAAACAGAGTGTCACAATCTCTATTTTTGCTCAGCATCACTCTTTGCATTCCTCCCGTTGACAGGTGGTATCTGCGAGGTGGTGCTGACCCAGTCAGATGCTTCTAAAGCTCTAGAGACTTGCCCCTATCGTCACGTCGTCCCTAAATCACTTTTCCACAGGAGGTTCTCCGGATTTCACTACTTCTTTTTCACACTACCAGTGTACGTGACAGTGTTCTGTCCTGAAGGCTCAACTTATAGAGAGGTTGCAGGTCACCTAGAGGTACAGGTGGCTTGTTCCCTCCGTTCTGTCAATTTGACGACCTTTCCGGAGAAGCTCCATCATGGATTTGTGGCCACAAATGCCATCCCAATCTATCCTATTGACAGTTTAGTGAATCTCACCTTTTCTAGGATGAAGTATGTAACAAATAGCCTTTCCGAGCTAACCTTTTCAAATTTCTCAGAATTGGAGTCAGCTGTCCTTGACTCTCTACCGGTTTACCTTGCCCCATATGTCCATTACCCATCACTGATCTTACCGGTGGTTCTTTTTATCATCATTGTCATCCCCCTGTTCTGCCTTGTTAAGCGGGCTCTGACTTTGTACAACCATCTTCAGGCAAGAGTTGCCCCACCGCGCTGAGTTCGTACGTATTGTGACGCTTAGGCTTTTCGGTAGCGGACGCCACTACCGATGAGGACGCGCTAACATTAGCGGCCTTCTGGTTGACAAAGGCTACAGTGGGAACTGGTGCCAGGTCGTAAGCAGACAAGTGAGCGTCCCAGAATTGGGAAGCAAGATCCCGTCAGTGGGGCGATGTGGGCGCGCGGGGCGGTGTGGGGTATAAGTTTAGCAGGTTTGGAGTTAAAGTCCTTGCTTAACTTGTCTTTTTACTGGTCTGAAGCTGGGTTATGAGGGATGTGAAGTTGTTGAGGCGGTCTATGATAACTTTTTGAGTCTTAACAACCGTCTCAATAGCTTTGTTTTGGGAACTGAGAACAATGGCCTGGTTATTCAAAATAGTACCCCATTTGTCTAACTGATCGTGAACTTTAGCTACATCGGCTTCCGTAGCCGTACCAATGAGGCCTTTTAACAATCTCCCACCAATGTCGATGAGACCACGCTTGGACCTGGCGTGGGCTACTGGTGTTTTAAGGTAAGTTGAAAAAGGGGTCCATTCTAGCAGACTATCAAAGGATTGTTGGATATTTAGGAAAGATAGCATGAGAGTAGAGAATTATGTCAGCGTGAGTGGATGGTTTAGTTTATGAACTGTGTCCGAGGTCTGCTGGAGAACCGCTTCCGCTTGCTGGATCTGGCGCCGGAACTGGGGTATATGGAGTTGCTCCAGCTCACGAAAATCGCATAGGGTAATGCGGACATCGACCACGTCCTCCACCACCATCACGGGGCCGTCTGGCTCCACGATTGCCCCCACACGTAGGTGTTGTTCATAGGAGGGATGCTTCGTGGCATTTGTGGGGAGGACTAGGAGAACACCTCCCAAGACACATAGGCAAGGGAGTAGCATCGCAACTGGGTGAGATAATAGAAAGTGGTTAGTGGATGGATAAGGTAAAAAAAATATTGTGGGAGAAGAGAAGGGACACTAAGGGATGAAGATGGTTCTCCGTACAAATGCATCAGTGTGCAGATGTGTATGATCTTAGTTTCTTCCTGTAGTCGTTGGTAGTGTCCACCTCAGCTGGGCCTGGAGTATTTGTCGGTGTCGTTAGAGGGTCGTCAGGCGCAGGGGTCGACTCCTCACAGGTTGAGGAAGAAGGTCGGTTAGTGCGTTTTAGGTGGTCTAGGTGTGCAAGCTTCGTTTCCAAGGTAGTCAGGTGGCGGATCTTGACCTTATTCCCTTTGTCGTAGGACAGTACTCGGTACGGTCCCTCAAAGCGAGGTGCTAGTTTGTTTTTGGGTTCCTGAATTTTTAAATAGACAATGTCCCCTGTGACCAATAATTTGTCGGTTGCTGATTTCCATTGTGACGCATTCATGGCAGCCTTGCTATCCTCGATGTTGGAGGTAACCCGTTTATAGATCTTCTGGAAGTCTGTCCCTCTGACTCGGACGTAGTCATCAAAATTATAGATGGGTGTGTCCTCTTTGAGGAGGAATGAGTACGGCAATCGATGGTCCTGGCCAAAAATGACAAAATGAGGTGTGTCACCTATTGATTTATGGAGAGATGAGTTAAGAGAAGCCATTACCTGAGGCATCCATTCGTGCCAAGTTACTGAGACATCACCGACCAGAGAGCGAAGTGTCTGAATGATTTTTCGATTTTGTCGCTCGACCATGCCATTGGAAGCTGGATGATAAGCCATGGTATTTACCTTATCAACTTGGTATTCCTTGCAGATTGCCTCCAAGATTTTATTGTTAAATTCTGTGCCATTATCTGAGAGGAGGACTTTAGGGGTGTTATATTTACAAAAGACTTCATCAATGAGAGCTTTAGCCACAGTAGTGGCTTGCTTGTCCACTATGGGAACTAGAACCGAGAAACGACTGAAATGATCAATGGCAACCAATAGGTATTTGTGGCCTTCAGTAGTTTGGGGTAATTGTAATAGGTCAATAGCAATGGTATCCCATGGCTCTAAAGGTATGGGTTAGCTTTTGATGGGGACTTGCTGAGTAATGGATCCATAATTTTCCGCACAAGTGTGGCAGTTGTTGATGTAATCAATGATGTCGAGCCGCATACGTGGCCAATAATATAACAAACGGGCTTGCATCAAAGCTCTACTTTTTCCAGGATGGCCTGCATGAGGGGAAGAATGTATGTTATGCAAGATCATAGAGACTAGGCTTTCTGGTACGACGATTTGTGTAACTTCCCTATGCGGACCGTATTTAGTTGTGATGTATGTATTCCTGACGAGGATGCCGTCGTTGAGATCAAAGTCAGTTAAGGGTACAGGGAGCGGTGGCAAGGAATTGGGGTCGCCACTCTGCAGATAGTATAGGATGGGTTGACAGAAGTTATCTGTTTGTTGCGCTGCGCGTATGGAATCATTCAAAGTTGGGTCATGAGTTCGACTTGGGTCTTCAAAATGATCTACATCCATGTCCATTATCGCGCCGATATTTCTGGATAGGGCGTCCGCTACCTGATTTACTGCTCCAGGGACATGAGCAAATGAGGGATTAAAGTCTTGGACAATGAGGCTCCATCGGGCCAATTTCCCGTGAGGGTTTTAGTATTGAATAATTCCACCACGGCTGCGTGGTCGGTTCTGACATGGATATTGTAGCCATAAATGATGTCACGAAAATGACGTAATGCCCACACGACCGCAAGGGCCTCAAGGTGGGTAGTACTGTAGTTTGATTCTGCTTTGTTGAGCGTGCGACTTGCATATGCTAGAGGTTGTAATTTATTTCTAACATCATATTGCATGAGAGCGGCTCCTAGGCCCTTGCCACAAGCATCTGTGTACAGGAAAAGTCTTTGTGTGGTCTGGGTAGGCCAGGACAGGCGGGGATGTTAGTGTTGTTCTAAGGAATCAAAAGCTTCCTGATGTTCCGCCCCCATGTAAATGTGGAGTCTTTGCGCAAAAGTTGAGTGAGGGTCTTGCAATGCGTGAATAGTCCTTGATAAAGGATCGATAGTACCCGGACAGTCCTAGGAAGGAGCGGACAGATTTCACGTCTGTTGGCACAGGATAGTTAAAAATAGCCTTGACTTTGTCAGGAGTCGTATGTACACCATTCTGATCTAGTACATGGCCTAAGTATGTGATGCTTGGACGCAAAAATGACATTTTGGGAAACGCAGAGTTAGACCTGCCTGGTAAAGGCGATCAAATACTTCTTGTAGTAAGGTAATGTGAGTCGACATCCTGTGACACTATGATGATGTCATCTATAAAGGCGAAAACCTGTTTGCCAAGGAGGCCATGCAAGACTTTGTTGACTAGCCTTTGGAACGTTAGTGGCGCACCACTAACTCCAAAGGGGAGTTTACGAAACTGCCAGTGACCCGAAGGGGTAGAGAAGGCTGTAAGCGGTTTACTATGCTCATCGAGGTCTACCTGCCAATAGCCACTTGCTAAATCTAAGGTCGTGAAAACCTTGTTGTTGGTGCCCATGCTGCTTAAAATATCCTGCAAGTGAGGTAAGGGGTATCTTTGAGGGTGCGAAACAGCATTTAGTTTCCTGTAGTCTACAACTGGCCGAAATTGGCCGTTTTTCTTCTTCACAAGGAAAATGGGAAAGTTCCAGGGAGAAGTAGTGTGTTCTATAATACCTGATGCTAACATGTCTTTGACTGCAGTATCTAGGATAGGCCTTTGAGAGTGTGGTGTTCTGTATGCAGGCACATAGATGGGGTTGGTATTGGGATCAACCGGTATTGAATGTGTTAAAACATTTGTGGATCCAATAGGATCATCCGGCAGACTGACAATGGAATGGTATGTCTCTAGTAGGTTGTGCAATTTCTCCCTTGCTTCTGGAAAAGCCAGATCTTCGAGATGAGTAGCTAGGTAATCATTTACTTTTTGTTTATGATGATCACTCCGCAAGATCTCAGAGGGGGAGATGATCGCTGATTCCTGTACGCTACCTATGCGTTCAGGTAGAACTTCAAAGTCAACGACGCATGTCCCGTGACGGAACTTGCGTACGTATGGGGATGAGTTGTGCATTATTAGGAAGGTTTGACCATTTTTATCTACTTTGCAAAGTGCATCCTCCATAGTCATGGCATTCATCTTCAAGCTCTCACTCATACAGATAGCCTCACATTCATCACTTATACCAGCAAGACGCATTTGAAGCATAGCTGATCCACGTCCTTCTAACGTGACGTCATTCGCCAGAACGCCGTGGACCCTCAAATGCTCTTGCGAAGAGGAAGAAGAGGGAGAGGGAGGTAATGTATTGGAGGATGATGCACTTTGTTCCTTAATAACATGCACTGCTGGAGATGAAGTATCAACCAGTGACCGCTGGGCCACGCTAGAAAGATGAGTATATTCTCCATCGGCGGAGGGAGAAGTGCACAACAATGGCTTTGGGGCCGTGAGTGTTCTAATTGGTGTTTCATGTTGGTAAACACAATCTTCTGCTGGAGCTAGGGACAAGCAGTGTTCCCGCATAGATTGAAGACCCAAAAGAATATCACCTGGGATATTCAAACCATGACACACATGAAAGGTGGCTGTAATCGGGGACAGGGAGTTAGCCAACTGGATAGACAAGGGGGTGTGTCCAACTACTTTAAATGATGTGTCATCTAGTCCACTTAATTTTAGGCAGGGAGGTTCCAATACCAAGGTTGTCTTTGCGTCATGTAAAGCACGCAATGTACCGATGTTTATGATATTGGGACATGCCCCTGTGTCCATGAAAACACTAATTTGGCGACCATTACACTTAGCAGGGACAGTCATGGCAAGGGAGGATTGGGGATAAAGAGCAATGCGGTGGTGTTTCATGGTAGTGGTTTCAACATCCGTAGGTTGGGTTTCAATGTCAAAATGAGCTGTGGATGTACTTGGTTTGTTTAAAGGTGTGCGGGTTAGGGGTGTTGTATGAATACCACGCACCTGGTGTGATTTTGTACCTGAGCCTATGTTATTGCGGGAGACATGGCGCGCGAGGCTTCCCCGACGAGGTACCTCCCGGGGCCTCACGGCAATCCTGGGTGTTATGGCCTGATGTCTGATGGTAGGAACAATATTGATTTGACTGTTGGGTGTTGCTGCCGTACCAGCAATTACGTGTATGGTGTCCTGTGATTCTGCAGTTGTAACAATATTGAGTGTTATAGCCACGCGACCCCTGCCTCTAGTGTAAGGGCGGCGGCCGCTGGTGTGGCAGAGCGGTTCCTAGGGGTCTGAGCTCCGGTCGGGGAGCGACTTTGGGGACGCCCCCTCTGAAGTCTGACACCCCTCACCGCTGAGGATGGGGGTTCTGTTGGTGGCTCTCGTCCCGACAGGGGACTGATGTGGTTGAAAAGGGTTCTACCTTTTGGTAGGGGTTCTTCCTTTTGTAACTCTTTGAAGAGTGTCTCCGTGCAATTGAGGAGAAAGACAAAGTATGAGAAAAGGCGGCTCACATCCTCAAGGTTCATTTTCATCGGTAGTCCACGGGAGTGACGGAATTGGGTTTCAAACTCTGTGAAGGCTCCACCATGACGCCTAAACAGTCATCCACTGCAATATTAGCCTTTATTTTGGGACGGTAGGTAGCCGCTAGGCGGAACAAGACTGACAGGGCACCTTGTTTGCATGTGGAGCCGAAATGGTTGATGAGATTCGCCGCTTCATCATATGTTTTGGCTTTCTTGAATCGTCACTTTTATAATGGATTGAGCCCGACAAGGGCCCATGTGGATGCTGTCGTAAGGTGGGCCAATTTCTCCTTTTCATTTGTATAATGGAATTTGGTAAAGCATCCTCTACCCTCTGCAGGTTATTTAGGACGTCGGGGCCGGTCTCCTCAGAGCACGTAGATTTTGGATTTTTATCCTCGCCCCTTAAAATGACGTTTTGAGGTTTGTCACTCATGGTTGGGTCACTTTGGTGCTGTTCTGTCTGGGAAGAAGTAGTCTGGGAAGGCTCTGGTGAGAAGTCTGAGGGGAGCTGCTCAGCAGGAGGTAATGGGGGTGCTGGGGGAATAGGTTTTGGATAAGCAGCTCCTGAACGGAGGACTGTGTGATGGGGAGTATCAATCGTTAAACCACTGAAGGCAGAGGATAGAGCCTCTTCCAATTTTCGATCCTGGGACATGGGGAGTTAGACGGGGGAGTCACTTAGCTGTGTCTGATGCATTTGTAAGGAGACCAGAGCATGATGGTATGGCTGATGTATGGTGAGGGGGGAGACTGGGACGCAGGAGATGTGGGTTAACTCACTTCTCTCTGCTCACCGGCACAAGCTGAAATGTAGGGGAGATATTAGGACGTATATAAGGAAAATTATAGGAAGGGAAATTTTTAGTAAGATTAAAGGGAAGTTTATAGGAAGATTCGTAGGTAATCCGTAAGGAAATGGGAAGATACCTTGGGTGTGAAGCAGTCGTGAGGTCGCTTGAGGAAAGAGTGGGGCGGTACAAGGGCATAAATGACTGGGATCAGCAGATGTGCAGATGGCGACACATATCACTGGGATCAGCAAGACGTGGCTGCCGCCGGCGAAAGAGGGGTAGGGCTGGTGAACGGGGAGGGGAGGAGCGCTGAAGGCGAACGGTATTGAATACAAGAGAGTAGGGATAGGAATTTAAATGTAATCCGTGTAAGGGATTAAGAACAAATGAAATGGCGATTATATTTGGGTAAATTAGTGGAGAATGGGAGACGAGGGTGAGAATGTTATTTGAAGTGGGGGGTTTCGACAGTACATGTACTAAATTATGGAACAACGTTTCGTCTTACTTGAGTGATAGTTCAGGTGACAAACCAAAATTGTGCAGCGTGTTCCACTAGCCGGGGGTGGGTGTTGCCGATGCTTTGATTGACGGCACGCTGACGCTGACCGCTGACGCGTTGATTTGAGCTGCCTGGCCGCGGCTACTACCGCTTCACTACTAATACGGCTTCCTCTTCCTCCTCTTGTGACTGTGAAGATACAGGGTTGGGGGAGCTCGGCAGGGGTTAATCCCGTTAATTGAGGTGGGATTTTTGCGTAGACTGGTCACGGACGTTTGCTGCGTGGTGGCAAAGATTGTTGTTTTGGTGATACAACGTAGGTGATGACCTCTTTTGTAGGTGCAAGTACGAGCGATGGGGCTTGTAGTCGTCTCATAGGGAGTGTAGTAATCCCGTAATTGTAGATAGGGTGTGCTGGATTTTGCGATTGTGCTGGAGTTCACACTGGTTCACTGGTATGGAGTCACCACGTAATTTGAGGCACTTTGTGTAGGCCAGTATTATTTGATGATAAATCCTTTGTAATCGCTTTGTAATCGCTTTGTAATCGCTTTGTAACCGCTGCCACCAATATAAGTTTAGCAGGTTTGGAGTTAAAGTCCTTGCTTAACTTGTCTTTTTACTGGTTTTGTGTCTTACACGGAGCGTGAGATGTGAACTCTATCGAGACGAAATGATGACTGCCCTCGGCAGCCGCACAAGCTATGTGCGTCATCTTTCGTTCATGAGGTTGCCTAGTCACAAAAGGATTTATACAGATAGAAGGAGAAGAAGTGGAAACGGATAGATATTTAGGATTAATATTTACATGTTTACAGGGGCGCGCAGGGCTGCATGCGGCGCACGGGGCGGTGTGGTGGCTTGTGCTGACTCAACTCGCACGGGGCGGGGGGAATGGTGCTGCTTGTGTCAGCGTTCTTGCACACTTTCCTGTCTGCCCCTTGACGACACTTGTGGCCGTTAAGTGTTAAGTGTTAAGAGAGAGAGAGATAACACATATGGAACACTTCGGAGAAGGTCCAGAAGCCGCTGTTCACCACTTTTGTTAACCTTTTTGTTAGCTGTTTTTAAGTGTTGTTGTTCATATTTAAGGCGCGAACTGTTATCTCACGTCAGGTCCGGTGTACCGTTGCCTGCTTTCTCCAGTTGACTTAAGTCGTCGCTAGATAACACGATAGCCTTTTAGTTGGCCGAGCGGTAGCCGTTAGTTCACTTTGAGTTCACTTAATTTACTCTCTCTCTCTCTCTCTCTCTCTCTCTCATGTAATTAAAACAGTTGTGGCTTTATAACTTTATTCACAGTCTTACAACAGTGTGGAGGAGTCACGCACACCTCCGAGCAGTCCTCTGCTCTCGCCACGCCGCTATATTCTGCCGGCTTCTCTCGGTACAGGAGCGGCCCAGTGCAGCAGGCTTGCTGAATAAGCACCGTTCTCACGGCAAGGAACACTTCCTAAGCACAACCTATGCCCTGACGTGTTAATAAACATCCTCCGTGGCGGCTATGCCATGGCGTTGCGACATACATTCACACATTCACATGTATGTTATAATATACACATTACAAGTACAACAGAAGAAACATCCTAATTGAGGGCAGAAATAAATGAGAGAAAAAAGTCTACTGTGTGTGTGTGTGTGTGTGTGACACACACACACACACACACACACAGCGGACTTGTTTCTCTCCTTTGTTTCGGCCCTCAATTAGGATGTTTCTCTCTCTCTCTCTCTCTCTGAATGAAGTGATTATTTATTTTTTCGATAAAAAAAAAATAGCATGTGTAGATATTATGGATGTACTCGATCATAGTCTAATAACAATAACGATATATATTAGCAACCTAAAAAAGAATCGGACATGAAGAATTATCCAGTAAATCCAATAAACAAATCCAATGATAAAATAATGGAGACGGGAGCTACGATGGAAACGAAAAGCAGGACAAAATGGTGGGAACTTGGAAAGACGGTCAGCGAGGCAGAGACTCAGCAGCGAGCACAACATTCAAGGCTTATCGTCTCAACAGGGCCCATACTGCACGGCGACTGGCGAGGCCGCACGCCCCCCAGCGTCACCAAGATCCAAACAGTACCAGCACTAGTGGTAATGGTCAGCGCCAAGTGATCATGAGTCTTCCCGGCACTGGGTACTGGTACCGGGTGCCGGCTGAATCGATTCTTCTCGGCACCTGGTACCAGTACCGGGTGCCGGCTGAATTGATTCTTCTCGGCACCTGGTACCAGTACCGGGTGCCGAGAAGAATCAATTCAGCTGTGATGGAATGTGTGTGTGTGTGTGTGTGTGTGTGACTGGCTCAAGGTCACTACTCGGCTGACCTCACAATGATTATAGAACGTTTTCACTTTGTTTCGGACTTGATTTTGTTCGTGTCACACGCCCAAATTCACTTTCCATGTGGGTCGACGTCACCCCTGGGGGCATATTGGCCTGGGAGAGGCTAGGCCGACTCACAAGTCAACGCTCTGACCCATATGAGTGTATAGATGCGCACGGGAGCGTCCTTTCAATTGCAATTAATTACGATAATTTGCAAACGCGTCTGACGCGTCAATGGTATATGATTGCAAATCGGTTTTAACGCGTGAGACGCGTCAATGGTACTCTACAGGTTAAGAACAGTGGCAGTCTGGCAATCTTCAAGAAAGCGCTGAAGACTCACTTATTCACTAAATCCTACGACTTTACAAACGTAAGGATCAGGGTTGCAGTAAAGGAAATAATTGAAACATATACTCCTATTTTTCAAGGAATTACTTCACATGCACACATAGATCATCCACAGTCTTTTCTGATACTTTGATTTGAAGCTGCTGTCATTTTTCTTTGAGCAATTTCAGTGAGGACATGTCCAAAACATGATATGATCTGGTTAGACTGTTAAGAGAGTAGACAGAGTTGTGGTGTGGTGCTGGCCATGGCTGGCTGGCTGGCTGCAGCTGGTCAGTCTTAGGACTGGCTCAAACAGCCAGCCAGGTTACTTATCACGATGTAATATGATACAAGGTTACTCCAACATGTGTTTTAAACTAATGTAGACAATATTGAGGTTTACGTTCATTTAATTATTTTCATTTATAAGAAAATATAAAAAATCAACTTAGATAAAAAAATCTGATTTGAATAAAAATATCCAATTTTTTTATTTAAAAAAAATCAACAACCCTGGTGAGGATTGAGGACAACTTTAGGTGCTAATGTTACTGTTGTAATGTTGGCGGCCCTGTGGAGCGCTGCTGCGGCGGCGGACCGGGGCCTGAAACCTCATCACCGGTGAACGGAAACAGGAAAACTTGACATGGGTAAGCTTGGGTGTGATTCTGGAATAATACCAATCTGTCACCTCAGCCACAAAAAGCTTGAAACAGGTAAACTTGACATGGGTAAGCTTGGGTGTGATTCTGGAATAATACCAAGCTGTCACCTCAGCCACAAAAAGCTTGAAACAGGTAAACTTGACATGGGTAAGCTTGGGTGTGATTCTGGAATAATACCAAGCTGTCACCTCAGCCACAAAAAGCTTGAAACAGGTAAACTTGACATGGGTAAGCTTGGGTGTGATTCTGGAATAATACCAAGCTGTCACCTCAGCCACAAAAAGCTTGAAACAGGTAAACTTGACACGGGTAAGCTTGGGTGTGATTCTGGAATAATACCAAACTGTCACCTCAGCCACAAAAAGCTTGAATCAGGTAAACTTGACATGGGTAAGCTTGGGTGTGATTCTGGAATAATACCAAGCTGTAACCTCAGCCACAAAAAGCTTGAAACAGGTTAATTTGACATGGGTAAGCTTGGGTGTGATTCTGGAATAATACCAAGCTGTCACCTCAGCCACAAAAAGCTTGAAACAGGTAAACTTGACATGGGTAAGCTTGGGTGTGATTCTGGAATAATACCAAGCTGTCACCTCAGCCACAAAAAGCTTGAATCAGGTAAACTTGACATGGGTAAGCTTGGGTGTGATTCTGGAATAATACCAAGCTGTAACCTCAGCCACAAAAAGCTTGAAACAGGTTAACTTGACATGGGTAAGCTTGGGTGTGATTCTGGAATAATACCAAGCTGTCACCTCAGCCACAAAAAGCTTGAAACAGGTAAACTTGACATGGGTAAGCTTGGGTGTGATTCTGGAATAATACCAAGCTGTAACCTCAGCCACAAAAAGCTTGAAACAGGTAAACTTGACATGGGTAAGCTTGGGTGTGATTCTGGAATAATACCAAGCTGTCACCTCAGCCACAAAAAGCTTGAAACAGGTAAACTTGACATGGGTAAGCTTGGGTGTGATTCTGGAATATTACCAATCTGTCACCTCGGTAAATCTTAAGAAGTACACTCCACCCCCTCCAACACCCCAGCCCCCCTACCCCACCAAGACAAGCCTGGGGACCTGTGGGGAGCCGGGGTTTTGGGGGGGGGAAGCTTAATCACTGAAAAATGGGCTTCCAAAATTTCCCTAGAAAAATCCCTAAAACAGGGAAAATTCCATAATCTCAAAAGTAGGGAAAGTCCCTAACGCATACTCTTGTAGTCTATTGCAATATGACCTAGCATTCCGTCTGTTGACGAATGTCAGGCATGTCATTGGATGGTGGGCATAGTGGCCCCCCCCACCCCACCCGCACTGCGTAATTTTTGACAGGCCACGCCACATGTCAAATATATTTAAACTGCTCCAACCGAACTTTACGACCTGCTAATGAAGAGGGCTTCGCCCCCCTCGACCCACATGTATATGCGACTTCTTTCTGTGAAGAGGTATTTCTCGCAACACCGGTTGCACCACCGTCACAGCTGCCGCCACAGGAGGCTGCACTTTTGTCAATATTATCCCATATTTTCAATAATAAATAGTCCTTGAATTGGATTTTGAAAGCGTTACTATGGTTGTTGAACATTTGTAGAAAAGATATATGAATAGCTAGTGTTGTTTCATAAGGTAGGTAATGGATTGAAATACTGGCACGGTACTAAAACTATTCTTAACCCATCAGTTAGCTTCATCAATCCTTGTAGGAAACTGTTGTTTCGGTGGTGGAATGCCAAATCACTGAAAAATGGGCTTCCAAAATGTCCGTAAAAAATCATATATAGGGAAAATTCCCTAGTCTAAAGTAAGGAAAGTCCCTAACGTATACTCTTGTAATTTATTCCAATATAACCAACCAGCCGCCACAGCGGGTCTGTTGACGAGTGTCGGGCGCGTAATTGGATGGTCACTGTAGTGGAACCCCCCCAACCCCCACCGCCGCCGCCCCAATCTGTATAATTGAGCAACTCTTGGGAAATGTCATGTTTCATAAAAACATATGGTACAATACTGACGGTTAACCCATCCACTTCTTGTTAGTTGATGGTAGATCATTGTTACCGAGTAGTTTGGGGTACAAAATGCAACAGATTTGTGACAGCTGTCATATATGACCCGTTAGTGACCTAACGATTGCTATGTATCACCCTGGCCTCCATTTTACTTAAACTATGATTACGCGCGTCGAACAATATCCGGTTGGTTTCTGACACGTGACAAGCTTCATGCGACCGCTATTCACAAAACACAGATCTGTCACATGCCCGGGTCATTATTCAATTCGATTTTTGGATAGTAATCAGTCCTTTTGTCTAACTACATGCATACCAATAAAGAGGTTGAATAGTCAGTCAACACTTACCGAGAGGTGAAATACAATGATATACTGAGTGAGAGAGTGAGACTCTGGTCCATCCATCACGGCGGCGCGATGAAAACTGACTGAAAACATGCCTACGTGGCACTGCTTGCGCGATTCAACCTGCATAGTAATACATCCTGAATATAATCGTTTAAATTTATAAAATACAAATACTTGCGCCATTATGTGCTTTAATATAGCGAAGAAAATAACGTAGAACTCATAAAGACCGTTTTATGTACAAAATCGTAATGATCCATGCGCATACTGACTTGGGAACTATATAGTTTGTATGGTGCACTGCAAGGCAGGTACGAGGCTCAGTCTGCGCATAGAGGCACTCGTGAAACAATAACAATGGACTTAGAAAATCCAAGCCACCCAGCTTTATAATTAACGAGGCTTGCCCCCTGGCCCCTCTCCAAGGTAAAACGTATACGAAAATGTATTTTAATTAAAATTCTCTCACGTGCTAATTTACTACGAATATTGGTTTGGAGTGGTGCTCCCTAAGATTAACCCTGAAATAATACCAAGCTGTCACCTCAGCCACAAAAAGCTGGGAACAGGTAGCCTTGACATGGGTAAGTTTGGGTGTGATTCTGGAATAATACCAAGCTGTCACCTCAGCCACAAAAAGCTTGAAACAGGTAAACTTGGGTGTGATTCTGGAATAATACCAAGCTGTCACCTCAGCCACAAAAAGCTTGAAACAGGTAAACTTGACATGGGTAAGCTTGGGTGTGATTTTGGAATAATACCAAGCTGTCACCTCAGCCACAAAAAGCTTGAAACAGGTAAACTTGACATGGGTAAGCTTGGGTGTGATTCTGGAATAATACCAAGCTGTCACCTCAGCCACAAAAAGCTTGAAACAGGTAAACTTGGGTGTGATTCTGGAATAATACCAAGCTGTCACCTCAGCCACAAAAAGCTTGAAACAGGTAAACTTGACATGGGTAAGCTTGGGTGTGATTCTGGAATAATACCAAGCTGTCACCTCAGCCACAAAAAGCTTGAAACAGGTAAACTTGATATGGGTAAGCTTGGGTGTGATTCTGGAATAATACCAAGCTGTCACCTCAGCCACAAAAAGCTTGAAACAGGTAACCTTGACATGGGTAAGCTTGGGTGTGATTCTGGAATAATACCAAGCTGTAACCTCAGCCACAAAAAGCTTGAAACAGGTAAACTTGACATGGGTAAACTTGGGTGTGATTCTGGAATAATACCAAGCTGTCACCTCAGCCACAAAAAGCTTGAAACAGGTAAACTTGACATGGGTAAACTTGGGTGTGATTCTGGAATAATACCAAGCTGTAACCTCAGCCACAAAAAGCTTGAAACAGGTAAACTTGACATGGGTAAACTTGGGTGTGATTCTGGAATAATACTGACCCACCACCTGAACCTCCCCAAAAAAGCTTGTAATAGGTAAGCTTGAAATGATAACCTTGTAATACGCACTGGATGGGCGTGGGGGCACTGTGTGGGCGTGGAGTCACTGGGTGGGAGTGGAGGCGTGGGCGGTGTGGCAAACTCCGCAGCGTTGCCGTTTTCTTCCGTTGATCTTGACCTTGATCTTGATGTCACAGGAAGGTTGCAATAAAGATTCTTTTTCGTAATGCGAGAACACATGTCCTTGGTTGGGGAGAGTTTTCTACAACAGGCTCCCAGAAGATTTCATACTCTCTTGCCAAAAATGCCCCACTCACAGTTGCTGTTTTCAGCCTGTTTCTATTTTTTGTTTTTAAGAGATTGATTGACTGATAGTTTATTGTTGCAGGTTAACAACAAGGGAGAAGGGAGGAACATGCCATCCCAACCCCCAGGCAGGACAGCGTGTGATTATACAACTATTAGTACATGTGTAGGTAGCACCATGAAACTAAAAAGATACAATGGTAGGAATGAAAGCACAACAAGGGAGGGGGCGGTACCTCCCCCTGGACAATAAGACAATAAAATGTGTGGACGGAGAACATTGCCCAAGCACTAGATGGGAATGAATATAGAGATAGAGTAAATACTAGTCCTTAAAGTAAAATACTGCAGAGATCACAGCCTTGTATAGCACAGACGGCTGCCACACACTGCATCACCACCTTGGTGCAAACCAAAGAGACTATATACGAAGAGATAGTGGTATGTAGTAATTCCTCGGGCGTGCGGAAGTAGCGCCATCTGTTGCAGCTATAGGGTTTGTTTCCCGGGATCCCGGGATCCCGGACAATTTTCAAGGTTTAATAATCCCGGGATATTTTTGCAAATCCCGGGAAATCCCGAGATGAAAAATCATGAAATTAAGTATAAAAAAAAAAAAAAAATTGACTGCAGGATAGTCGTGAACTTGTGAACTTGTGCTTCTATTTATATGTATATACAGGGTGTCCCGTGAGGAGTGTTTTGTGTGTGTGTGTGAACACTGTGAAGGAAGGACTTACTGTTTAGGTATTCTCTTGAGTATTATAAAGCAGCCATGGCACTCCCGTTACCCGTAACAGAGCCCGTATAATGAACACCATGTCTGCATATTCCACTTTGCTGTATGTATACGGCATTGAGATGAGCGTGACAGCTTAAAAAAAAAAAAAAAACAGCACACTTTCCCTCCTCGCGTGAGTGACCGAACAGTGACGGTTACCAGTAAACTGTCTGTCTGTCTGTCTGTTTGCCTGCCCGCACAGCTGATCGCTGTTGCCATAGTTCCCAACGTTTTAGCTACTTATTGCTAAGATGATACATAACTTTTTTTTTTTATGTTGGACATGTAATGTGACTAATGTCTATCATCTTCACATCAAAAATCTGAACGTGAAACTAGGTATAATGTGCAATTTCAGACAATTGAAAATCCCGGGAAATCCCGGGATCCCGGGATTAGGGCTAATTTTATCCCGGAATCCCGGGACAAAGAAAAAGGTCCAAAACGACAATCCCTAGTTGCAGCCCACCAAAAACGTCACTTTTCAGGGGTAGCTTTACTATTTTTGAAGTACCTGCCACATCACCCTATCCAGCCTTTACTTGTTCTTTTCATTATTGTAAAATTATTTACTAAAGGGGCAAAGAAAAATATATTTGTTTTAATGTTTTATTAGGTATTATCTACACTATATCAATTTGTTATTTTAGGAAAAATATGGTGTAGAAAGCATTTGCTAATATATTGTTGTGCTGGAAGCTTCCCCCAGCGTCCATAGGCCTCTAGAAGGCTCCAGGAGAAGCGAGCAGGGGGGCGGGGAGCAAAGCCTCGTCCGCGCCCCGCGGCCAGGCACCAGGCGGGAAGTGTTGCCAACTCGCACATACTTTTGCTACATGTTCTTGTATGATCTAAAATATACTGTAACATTCTAGACTGTACTGTTCTGGATATATATAGGAGAAGAGGGCGAGAGGGGACAGTCCCAGTCATAGTAAGCTAGTGGTCAGTGAAGAGTCAGAGTGAAGTGTGCTACTAAGGAAGAATAGTAAACTACATTGTGCAAAAGTATATATATATATATATATATATATATATATATATATATATATATATATATATATATATATATATATATATATATATATATATATATATATATATATATATATATATATATATATATATATATATATATATATCCCTCCCACGGAGTCTTGTGACGGCGACACGGAACCCAAGTAATACGTCCGGCATAACACTGGTGTCAGGAGTGTAGCCATTTATTTTTTCGCCATGGAGACTCGTTCCCAAGCTGCCCAGAGGGACGACATGTTGACTGAACTTTTGGAAGCCTTGAGACTACAGGGGGAGAAACAAGAAAGAGCACAGCAACAACAAGAAAGAACACTCCAAGAACTCAAAGAACAACAAGAAAGAGCACAGCAACAAGAAAGAGCACAGCAACAACAAGAAAGAACACTCCAAGAACTCAAAGAACAACAAGAAAGAGCACACCAAGAACTCAAAGAACAACAAGAAAGAGCACAGCAACAAGAAAGAGCACAGCAACAACAAGAAAGAGCACAGGAACAACAAGAAGGAACACTCCAAGAACTCAAAGAACAGCAAGAAGATCGCTTCACAGGATTACAGCTACAGCTTAAAGCAGTACAAGATGGAAGTGAGTCAGTGCGAAGAGAAATGACTGATGTGACCACGAACTTGGGACAATGCCTGATAAAAGTGGAGAAAGAACACACAAATCTTCAACAAGAGATGGAGGTGGTACGGGAGACGACACACAAAGAAATATTAGAAGTGCAGGGAAAGGTGAACCGTACTGAACAGGCAGTTTGTGACGTAAGTGACAGAGTGAAGGCCCTTGAAGACTGCTTGGTTGGAAACGGACAGCCAGTGCCTGCAGGGGCTAGTTGTACCCAAAATGCTTCTCCTACGCAAGTCCGGGGTAGTTTGAGCCCTGTTTCACCTGAGTTTATCCCCGCAAGAAGTTCTGCCAGCCCCATGAGTCTGCTGGGTTCGCCTGTTAGAAAGAAGCCTCAGGAGTTTGATGGCAAGGTCTCCTGGGAGGCTTACCGTGCTCAGTTTGAGCTGTTGGCAGCTCGGAACGGATGGGATGACCAAGAGTGCGCGGTACAGCTGGCCACTAGCCTGAAAGGGGCGGCGCTGGAGGTCCTTGCTCAGCTCGACAATGCAACAAAGGGCAGCTACAGCGGGCTGGCACAGGCGCTGGAGCAATGATATGGGACCAAGCACCAGAACGAGCTCTTCAGGGTTAGGTTCAGAACCCGCAACAGGAGGCGCGGCGAGTCTCTTCAGGAACTCGCTCAGGACCTTGAGAGCATGGCGCACAAGGCATACCCAGGTGCCACCCCTGACCTGCTGATGGTTTTGCTGCGTGATCAATTCATCGATGCCTTGGACAGCCCTCAGCTGAAGATACAAGTGAACCAAGCTAAGCCAACATCAATGCAGGAAGCTCTGGCACGTGCCATGGAGTTTGAGTCCTTTGTTAGGTCTAGCTTGTCAAGCTTCAGGGACGACTCGACTTCTGGCTTTAGGGCATGAAAGGGCGCTGTCAGCGACACAGACAGGTTCCAAGGAACGTGCTGGTACTGCGAGAAAGTTGGGCACAAGGAGAACGAATGCTATAAGAGGAAGAAGGAATATGAAGGTGGCGCTAAGAAGCCCAGGGAAGGACCCAAGTGCTGGACCTGTGGAGAAAAGGGGCACTGGAAGAATGAGTGTCGGAAAAATGTGTCCCCAACGAGGGACCATCACTCGGGAAACTAAGAAGGACTGGTTCATGGGGGCAACAACCAGTCTGTCCTATACATGCCCCGAAGATATCAGTGTGCAGGAGAACCACCATGACAAGCTGCCAAGTGGAGGGCAAGGTTGACGGAGTGTTGTGGCCTGTGGTCGTCGACACAGGCTCGGAACGCACATTGGTGCGGCCTGACGTGGTGAGTCATCGTCGGCTTCCTAAGACGCCACATCGACTGTGCGGAGTCACAGGACACTATGCAGAGCTCAGAGGCCCAGTGGACGTGAAGTTTGAGCTCGGAGGAAAGGAAGAGTTCCTCTCTATCTACATGGCTGACATGGACGACCCCTGCATCCTAGGTATGGATTATCTTGTCTCCCACAGGTGCGAGCTGGACTTCTGCGCTAAGCAGCTGACTGTAGGAGGAAGGAGGGTGCCACTGACAACTGTGAACAAGGAAGACCTGCCAGTCACGGTCAAATGCACCACCATTATTCCTCCGAGGTAAGAGATGCTGTTACCCTGTCAAATTACAGGTGCCCCCCCCGGCTAGCCTGTGTGTGGTAGAGAGTGGAAGTCGATGCCCGGTAGAAAATGGGGTGATTGTAGGCAGTACTTTGGTAGACCCTGCTGCAGCGGAAGTGCCTGTCGTCGTGGCCAATGTCTCCTTCAGCCCAAAGAAAATAGAACAAGGGACCATGGTGGGGTTGTGCCAAGAGATCGACCAGGAACCGAGAACCTGTGTCTGCAGGAGAACCCTGACGAAGCCCCAGGAGGAGCTGCCCGACTACCTGCGCGACCTGTTTGACAGGAGCTCCAAGTGTCTAGAGGAGCCCCAAGTGGAACAGCTCAGGGAGCTTCTCGTGAGGAATGCAGATGTGTTTTCCACAGGAGACCTGGACTTGGGGTGTACGTACCTGGTAGAGCACCACATCGACACAGGTAGCCACCGCCCAGTGAAGCAAGCTCCTCGAAGGATGGCACCAGCCCGTCGCAAGGAGATGGATGAGGTAATGGATGATCTCCAGCAACAGGGGTTAATCAAGCGGTCCAGCAGCCCGTGGGCGTCTGCTGTAGTGCTCGTCAGGAAAAAGGACGGTTCCCTCAGGTGCTGCGTGGACTACCGAGCCCTCAACGATCTCACCATCAAGGATTCATACCCACTACCACGGATCGACGACACGCTCGACGTTTTGGTGGGCTCCAAGTGGTTTTCAACACTGGATATGAAGTCTGGGTATCACCAAGTCAAAATGGCGAGGCAGGACAAAGAGAAAACAGCCTTCTCCTACGGTCAAGGCCTGTGGCAGTTTAAGGTTATGCCCTTTGGCCTCTGCAACGCGCCAGCCACGTTCGAGCGGTTGATGGAAAGGGTGCTGGAGGGACTTCACTGGAAGACGGCACTCATCTACCTCGACGACGTGATTGTCTTTGGCCAGACCTTCGAACAGGAGATGGAAAGGCTATCAGAGGTTTTCGCCCGGTTTAGAGCTGCACACCTTAAGCTCAGCCCGAAGAAATGCTGCCTATTCCAAAGGGAGGTCCAATACTTGGGACACATCATGAGCGATGCTGGAGTACGCACTGATCCTGAGAAGGTGGCTGCGGTAAGGGACTGGCCGACACCCACCAACGTGAAGGAGCTGCGGAGCTTCCTCAGGTTGTGCTCGTACTACCGCAGGTTTGTAAAAGGCTTCGCTACGATTGCTGCACCACTGCACCTCCTGACGAAGAAGGGGCGCAAGTTTGAGTGGACAGCGGAAACTCAGGTTGCCTTTGAGAAGCTCAAGGAGGCCCTCATCAGCTTGCCCATACTCACCTACCCAGACCCCTCTAAGCCTTTTATACTGGATTGTGATGCCAGTGATGAGGGGATTGGTGGAGTGCTGTCCCAGGCATGTGCCGACATGGAACGGGTTGTGGCCTACTTCAGCAAGAAGCTCACCCCAGCCGAGAAAAACTATTGCGTGACCCGGAAAGAACTCCTGGCAGTAGTCAAGAGCCTTGACTTTTTCCATGCTTACCTGTACGGTGCAACTTTCACCATCCGCACGGATCACGCTGCATTACGGTGGCTGAAATCACTGAAAAACCCTGAGGGCCAGCTTGCTCGCTGGATAGGTAAACTAGAGCAGCATCACTACACTATTGTGCACCGATCTGGGCTAACACACGGTAACGTGAACAGCTTGAGCCGGCGCCCCTGCCTACCTGAGTGTCAACATTGCCTCCAGAGGGAAAGCGTCCAGAATATGTGCCGCCGCACTACAGTGGAGCAGACAGCGGAGGTGCCATGGGAAGACTTGGGAAAACTGCAGCGGGAGGACCGAGATCTGAGACCAATTATGGGGTGGCTGAGTCAGTCGTCAACGCGACCTGGGTGGGAAGTAATCTCGAGAGAAAGCCCTACCACCAAGAATTACTGGACTCAGTGGAACACTCTTCGGATGGACAACGGGGTGTTGCAGCGACGCTGGGACTCTCATGATGGTCTTGACCACTACTGGTCCACGGTGCTACCTATGAAGTCCCGGGAAGGCGTCTTGAAAGAAATGCACAACAGCATCACCAGCGGACACCTTGGGGTAAAGAAGACACTGAGTCGCCTGCGCCAAAGGTTCTACTGGGTTGGCATGAGGAAGGACGTGGAAGAATGGTGTCACGCGTGTGAGGTGTGCTGTGCAAAGAAGGGCCCCAAGAAGCGTCACCGTGCCCCATTGCAACTATACCAGGTTGGAGCCCCCATGGAACGGGTGGCAGCGGAAATAGCAGGATCCTTGCCTCTGACGACGAACGGAAATAGGTACATCTGCATCACAATGGATTACTTCACCAAGTGGCCGGAAGCCTACGCCATCCCTGACCAGGAAGCCACTACCATCGCCAAGGTTTTGGTGGAGGAGTTCTTCTGTCGCTTCGGTGTGCCTAACGAGCTCCATTCCGACCAGGGAAGGAATTTTGAGTCAACAGTCCTTGCTGAGTGCTGCAAGCTTCTGGGTATCAAGAAGACCCGGACCACCCCTCTGCACCCACAGTCAGATGGAATGGTGGAGAGGTTTAATTGGACGTTGGGCCAGGAGTTGGCCAAGCAGTGCAACAATGATCAGTTTTCATGGAATCAGAAGCTGCCTGCGCTTCTCATGGCCCTAGTCTGCCGCCCACGAAACTACGGGGTATTCACCGGCAAAGCTGATGTTTGGATGTGAGCTGCGATTGCCGGTGGACCTACTGACAGGAAGGCCTCCTGGGTAAAGCCTTCCAAGGGACGCCTCCAGTTTTGCCCGTCAACTAGAGGAACGGCTGGAAGAGGTGCACCATCAAGTCCGAGGTGCCTTGAAGTTCTCCGGGGAGGCCATGAAGCGCGGTTACAATATGAGGGCAAGCCACGTTGACTTCAAGGAAGGAGACCAAGTCTGGCTTTACTACCCGCAGAGGAAGAGAGGACAGTCTCCGAAGTTACAGAGCCCCTGGGAAGGCCCTTACACTGTGCTAGAACGCCTCTCCGACGTGACTTACCGAATCCGGAGAACGGAAAGGACCAAGCTGAAAGTTATCCACGTCAACCGTCGCCTATGGAGGTACCATGGTCCGGGAAACTACACCTGGAACAACTACAGACACCCAGCAGCCGACGAAAATGCAAGGGACGTCCAGGACCGAGAGGAGGTCGACGACGACATAGGTCTTTTGGACCTTTCAGCCGAGGGAGATAACTTCCCGGCTTCGGCAGATGTTCCAGGGACACCCCAAGAAGCGGAAGACGACGAGGCGCACCAGGAGACAGACGCGCAGGAGGCACCAAGCAGAAGACAGAGACAACTCAGGCGTCCACAGCGATACGATGATTATTATGTTTTTGATTAATTCTGTTATGTTTGTATATAGTTAAGTGTGTGATCGGGACGATCACAATTAAGAGGGGGGGATAGTGTTGTGCTGGAAGCTTCCCCCGGCGTCCTTAGGCCTCTAGAAGGCTCCAGGAGAAGCGAGCAGGGGGGCAGGGAGCAAAGCCTCATCCATGCCCCGCGGGGTGCGGCCAGGCGCCAGGCAGGAAGTGTTGCCAACTCGCACATACTTTTGCTACATGTTCTTGTATGATCTAAAATATACTGTAACATTCTAGACTGTACTGTTCTGGATATACATAGGAGAAGAGGGCGAGAGGGGACAGTCCCAGTCATAGTATGCTAGTGGTCAGTGAAGAGTCAGAGTGAAGTGTACTACCAAGGAAGAATATTAAACTACAGAAGTTGTGCAAAGTGTTTATATATATCTCCCTCCCACGGAGTCTTGTGACGGCGACACGGAACCCAAGTAATATATATATATATATATATATATATATATATATATATATATATATATATATATATATATATATATATATATATATATATATATATATATATATATATATATATATATGTGTGTGTCTGTGTGTGTGTAACAAACATATCCAGTGCTTTAAATACAAGCAGAGCATACAACATTCTATGCATGGTAGATTACTAAAATGCCTTTGCAACTGTGGTATCCCGGATGTCACACTGGTCCTGTGTCCCAGGGTAATGGGTTCCCTAACACCACAGGCTCAATGGCCAATGTTACAGAGATGAGCACCGAGGCCACGCGCTGCTACAGCGTATACCCCCAACCGTACATTTACCTTTTGCAAAATGCTCTTAGCTGAGTAAAAATATCATACTAACTGTACAAGTGCCAGATAATGGCAAGCATTGCATACTGCTTGACAGGGCAGAGAACAAAAGCTTCTAAGCATTACAACAGAAATAAACAATGGGAGACACTCAAAGCTTGTTAACTGAACATGAACTAATTTATAACAGGCAAAACCAACAATGGTGCGTTATATACAATGAAAACTGTATAAAAATGTTGCAAGGCACATCAATATAAGAGCAAAGCATCATGAAACATGCTGAAATACATGATGGAGGACATCAAGAAGGTAACACATGAGTTGTCTTAAATGGAATGCAATAACTTGGTGGTCCTGGGAGACAGCCGAGCCGGGAGGTGAAAATGAGATGTAGGACATGATATGATCTCACAAGCTCTGACCTTGGTGTCAGGGTCATGAAGATATTAAGCTCAGTAGGCACAACTATGCAGCGGAGGCACATATGATAAAAGCAAATGAGACAAAATAAGGCAACTCAGTGTAAGAAAATAGCAGGAAAGTTATGCTGCAGTATGTGACACACCAAATTACAGGGCAGAGAGTGATATGTATTTCATAGGCTACATCAGTAAACATGTAGCATTTATTGCAGGAACCACACATTAAAGTTGGATGTAATAAAATATATGTTTTTAGCACACATTAAAGTTGGATGTAATAAAATCATTTGATATGAAACTCCTTGAACTGGCCAACCAAACAAACCACTCTCTGCCCCCCCCCCCCCTTCAAAAAAGCATTATTTTTCACAAGGTTTATGAGGCATTAGTCAAGAATATTAACTGCCATTACATTTTGTCAAAAAAAAAAAAAAAAAAAAAAAAAAAAAAAAAATCACACCTGTGATTATGTATATCATATAAAGCAGAAAAAAAATTGCATGCTGTAATACAAACAAGATTACTCCTGGAAGCCACATTAATGATGCCAGACACGTGATGATAGACACTTAGTGTGATGAAATTACATGCTGTATTTCACATTATGAAACCAAGCCAAGTGTCACTGCAGCACATATTAGGTAAGGCAGACACCAAAAGCTTGCTACCTGAACAAGATTAAATATAACAGGCAAAATCCACAATAAAGCATTGCATACTGATGGCTAGGGAAGAGAACAAATGCTTCCAAGCATTACACCTGAAATAAACAATGGCAGATATTCAAAACTTGTGAGCTGAACAAGGCCTGATTTATAACAGGCAAGACCAACAATGGTGCATTACATGCGATATCTGGCAGGGGATTCCTTGCATTAGAATTGGAAAGTGGCAGACACCTAAAGCTTGTTAACTGAACAAGATCTGATTTATAACAGGCAAAACCAACAATGGTGCATTACATGCGATATCTGGCAGGGGATTCCTTGCATTAGAATTGGAAAGTGGCAGACACCTAAAGCTTGTTAACTGAACAAGATCTGATTTATAACAGGCAAAACCAACAATGGTGCATTACATGCGATATCTGGCAGGGGATTCCTTGCATTACAACTGGAAAGTGGCAGACACCTAAAGCTTGTTAACTGAACAAGATCTGATTTATAACAGGCAAAACCAACAATGGTGCATTACATGTGATATCTAGCAGGGAAGATAAATGATTCCTTGCATTACAACTGGAAAGTGGCAGACACCCAAAGCTTGTTAATTGAACAAGATCTGATTTATAACAGGCGAGCCCAACAATGGTGCATTACTTGCAATATTTGGCAAAGTATATATGGAAAAAAATTCTTGGCGTAACAAGAGTAATACTAAATAATGGCAAATCCCACGAAGTTTCTCTTCTTTTGACAAAGCCTGTGCTCTTTGCTGCAGGGCTGTCAGAGTCTATTTGCTCCAGCCAACATTTACTGAAATACCCCTGAGCCATGAGTGAAGTGTTGAAACTGAAGGCAAGTGAAATACTGTGCTCAGAAATCTATTAGCATTTGGACTTTGATAGTATAAGGCCAGAGCAAACCTCCTCTCTTGTAACCCATATCTTCTACTAGGCTTAGATCTTGGCAACTTGCAGCATGTTGAACCTGACCTCAGAAAAAATCCATCCCTATTGGATCTAAAAAATTCCTGGCTCTGGGCAAAAACTGCCCAGGAGTTGTAACGGCCTGGGCTTTGAGCTGCCTTGCCTCCCGGTGCAGACGACAGACTGTTTGGTGCAGCAATTTTCACTTTTCATGTCTGAAAATACATGAAAAAATATTTAATCACAATTCTAAATAATAAAATATATGCATGTAATTGCATTATTTTCAGTGCTATAAGGACAGTGGTCAGTGAATCTAAGCATTGACATTATGTCTGCACGCCAGCTTCGATGGAAGGCTTCACTTAGATTGCCTGACAAGAGTAATATTTTCAGGAGATGGGGGAGAGGATACAACTGGAGACTCTTGACAGATATAATGTCAAGATCTACAAGCACCCATTTACCATATATATCTTTGATGTTCAGTCCATACTAAAACATTTGTCAATGTGTTGCCACACTAAAAATCTAAAAATTCCCTGTTTCTTCAATGTTAGTCATACCTAAGCCCTGCTAAACCATCCAAGTGAATCAAGAATGAGTTCTGGGCGGCAGCATGAGCCAATACTAAATGGCACCACTATAAAAAAAAAATTGCCTGCATCATGACGGGCCTGGGCCGACCGCCAGGCGCCTGAAGAAAACCTACCGGCGCTATAGGCAGGTGGGAAAAAAAAAAAAAAAAAAAAGATCACATCAGAAGAATGGACAAAGGTTTGTTAGTGGCACTTCAAGGTTATGCTACCTCTTCAAAGATTGGCCAGTCATGGTTTAAAGTGGAACAGGATAAACAAGAAACTGGTAGATATCTGTGGACACTACTGTTACTATCAACTGCCAGCCAATGGCAAAATTTGAACCTATGCTATCAAAAACATAAGACCCATATGCTGATCACTCGACTAATCGTAACGGTACTACACCTATTGAAACATAATAAAGAGTTTGAATATATCATTCAAAATTTCAACCTTTTTACATACGTTTTTTTTTAAGATATGAAGCCTACTGGTGTTACAGTTAAATATTGAACTCAATTTGTATGCAGAGATGTGAAGTATGTTATTAAGCTGTAATGTTTCCAACACATTAGTTGTGATTAAAGCAACACGGAATAGTAACTAAAGAGGATAAATTATCACTGAGAAGAAGAGGTTCCTTACTATATTGTGGTGAGCTTGATGGCCGAGTCGAGTTTCCTCCAACCCCATCAAGTTCACACCCTGTTGAGAGGCAATTTTTTAATCAAAGTGAAAAATGGATGCAAAAGGTCACTAAAACTAGTTATTATACTTGGTGTCACAAATTTGGACAAATAATTTAGGGAAGGACTCCCGGACTTGGCGTCACTGATGAGGTAAATGATCTCGTGCACTCATTGGGCTATAATATATACATTGTTATAATGTGTATTATTTTCTTGTTACTATATATTACCTACTGATAATGGAAATACATGTCAGGATTAATCATCAAATACAAGGAAAAAAGAATCATGTATGGAAATTGTGAACTTTTAAGTTCATGTAACAAACAAGGTTTATTATACACAAAAAGGTTGGATACTTCAGATGTAAAAGATTTTTGGATATAACATCACCCCCCTCCTCCATATTGGTTCTTTAAAGCCAGGGTTGACTACAGCTGATTGTTATTTGCGGCAGGTTACACGACACTAAATTTTTTTAGTGCAAACCATCTGGAAATCAATGATCATTATAAGGAATACTTCTCATGAGTAGCTACTAAAACTTGATAACCTAGAAGGATGCACCATCAGACTGTAAAGGATAGATATATTATAAGACATAGCTACATTGGTGGATCCAAAGGGGGGCCCAGGCCCCCCCAATGTTCCTGAGTGATACAGGAAAACTAGCTCAAAAGCGCGCTGCGGCTAAAACAATGCTTTGGCACAAAGTCCAGGCCGTTATACCCATTGATTTAGGTCACTCCACCAGTTTTTCAAGACCAGGACTGCCGAGAATGGCTAATCGGTAATGCTAATGCTCCTTCCCCCCGCAAAAAGTCTGACGTCCTCCCAAAAACTCATTTCCTGGATCTGCACCCAAAGACATACCGTAACATGGTTCAGTGATCATGGACAAAAAAAAAATGTTAAGACAATCAATATCCAATCATTTCAGAATACATAAAGCAGCATCCATATGAAGGAATTCTACAACTTAAAAGTGATGTTGAGCAGGGCATGTGTTAAGTGACTTGCACAGTCTATTTTGTGAAGTCATAATTAGATTAATAACACAACAATCAACAAACACTAGATGAAGTATTCATACCAAAATCAGTACATGGAGCTGGTGCACTGCAATGGGAAGCACATTCCTGCAACTCACCAAGAGGGATGAATGCTGCCATGTACTTCAGGGGGGGTGGCTAAATGTCTTCACCTTTGGCCTCTTTCTTGGCCTCTCCCCCTTCAGCTGCCACATTCTCTTGGATGATATCGGACGTGTTCGGATCTGTTGGGATGTGGTTGTGTTAGATGTGGAATAACATACGACAGTGGAACATGGAAGGAAAGAGTATGTCCACACGGTAAAATACAGAAAAAATTCTTTGGATACTGAAAGGATGTACGGGGATAACTGGGTGAGAAGGGAGAGAGATGCAGATTTTTATGTTAAAGAGCTAGTTACACCAATGAAGACTTAAGGCATACACATTCAGAAAGACCACAATTTTGGCTGCTAGACGGAAAAGCACTAGATGTCAAAGTGCCAGGACATTGAAGGAAGTAATAATAAGAAAAGCAATAATAATTAATGAGTATAAATATATTTCTGATATTTTTGTTTATCTTAATACTAGTATTGGAATTTTCAAACACTAAGAATATAATAAATAAATATTCATAAATTAATGAAAATAAATACATTAATTGTACTAATACTACCACTAACAATATTAACAGCACTGCACCTAATAGACTGACCAATAAACTGAGTCTGATATGTAACCATAATTAAACTGTCTCTGTCTGAGTGTTATGTGAAGCTTGCTCCATGCACCGTGATAGGAATGGCATAGATGCATGCAGGTTGCTGAGATACTTACAGTCACCAGCCACTTGTAGATATGGCACCAAAATGTGTTGGAAGCATTGGCGGCCAACTTCCATTTATTTAATTATTATTTTCTTTAAACAAAGGAGACAGCTCAAGGGCAACAAAGCGTACTAGAAAAAAAGCCCCACTACTCACCACTCCCAAACAGACAAAAGTAGAGTCTTGATACACTCTTCTTGAAGGTCAAATTATAGGCAGGAGAAAATGCAGACAATGGAAGGCTGTTCCAGAGTTTATCAGTGTAAGGTAGGGTTGCCATACGTCCGGATTTACCCGGACACATCCGGAAATCAGATAACGAAATCTGCGTCCGGGGGGATTTTTTAAAATCCCACAAATGTCCGGAATTTCACCTTCTATCATTACTAAATGTTAAAAAATAACATTTATTAGATTTCCTTGTGTTGAAATGATGGGGGAGAGAGAGAGAGCGAGAGAGGGGGGGGGGGCGGGTCACCGAGTCCGAGTGGCAGCTGCTTTGGTTTGGTTGCGGTCAAGACTCTGACGTGTACGGGTCCTGTATGAAGACGGTGCTCGCAGCCTTCCCAAGTTCCCAACACCGCCTCACTTGACGTCGCGCTTGCGCCCCAGTCTTTCACCAGCTCTGATAGGGGTCAGTTTGGATTACTGTTTGCGGCCTTGTGACCTCGTCATTACAACTATTACTTGTTCTTGTCGAGATGCCCAAACGAAAGTGTAAATTCACTGCAGATACACAAAAACACATACATTGGAAAATAGACACAAACACATACAGACCGACAAATACACATAAAGAACTATAGCGCAAACACATACACAGTGAACATACACACACGAACACCAAAAAAAAACAAAAAAAAAAACAAGGAAGAACCATTATCATGTTTGAAAGATACAATTGAGAAAAATTAAGTTGCCATTGGTCGCAATATTGACTCATGGATAGGAGAATTAAATTAAGGCGCCAACAACAAGAACACTAAGTGGAGAAACGGAATTCAAGATTATCAGCCATATGCAAAGGTAAATAAGTTAAGTTTCCTTTAATTAATTTACATGTTTTCTAGTATCATATCAGGACCATAATCAGGTGTTAGTGAAGGTGTCCGGAATTTTGATAGTTCATATATGGCAACCCTAGTGTAAGGGATGAAAGAGTGGAGATGCTGGTTAACTTTTGCATAAGATGTTTGGCAAGATAGAACATGCAGTAATTGACTTAAATTAGAAAAGTATAGATTTAGGAGGGAAATGGGCAGGCATTGGTTTAGTAATAGGGTGGTGGGGGAATGGAATAGATTCCGCAATCACATAGTGAGTGCAGGGACGATAGCTTGTTTTAAGAGTAGACTGGATAGCTACATGGACGAGGATGACAGGTGGTAATGGGGAGGAATCTGGAGCTGCCGTGTGTAGGCCATTCGGCCTCTTGCCGCGGGAGGAGGGGAGGCATGCAGTTAGCAAGTTCAGAACAACTGTCAGTGTGAAAATGATTAGAATTTCCACATTATCATTATTTATATATATATCACTTACCCCGGCTGGCATCCTTCCGTAATAAATGTAGCTTCACACCAGGCTGTGTCCTCTTTATCACCACAAAGGGACATGATTTGAGGCTCCGGCTGGTAAACGTGGCGGCCGCGGCGGTGTTATGATTTTTGAACGAGGCAGCGTTGCAATCGGAGCAGAGAAAGATATTGCTGCGAATAGCGGTATAATAAACAGTATAAGTTAGACCAAGATAATTATATTCACCCACTCTTTCCCCCTACAAACCAATGACTCAATTAATATATATCATCATTACTGATGGAAGTCAGCGTGCGTGTTAAAACAATGAGTTTGGAAGAAAAACATGATTACATAGTTTTAAAGAACGGCAGTAGGGCTACAATTCCTTGGTTCATTCCAGTATATATACAGAAAGGTTAAACACATAAAACACATCTAACCACACATGCAGAGAAAGTAATATAATTGCGGTATAATAATATAACAATAATAGCATTACTCATGACATGCAGTCAGGCTATATCTACCTAGTAAATATATACAGTATATATAGTTCCTACTGTTCATTTTAATATTTATCTACCTTTATTTTTTTATTTAAAATGGGAAATAACCAGACTGAAGAAAAAAAGTAGCAACATTTGCTGCTTGATCTCATGTTGCAACACTGCTGATGGGATCTGGGGGTTGTGGGTGGGTCTGGAGGGGGGGAGGCGCCTGGATGTAAACAAAGCTGCTCTTGCGCCATCTGTTGCAACCGACATACACCAACACCCGCCCACGGTCTCCCATAGAGGCCCCCTCTCCTGTTCTATAGTCTCCTTGGTCCCACCCCACCAGTCTTCACCTGACCATTGGTGGGATGCATCTCGTTTGCTCCATTTTCTTTTATTTCCATGGGTGACTTTAGCATTTAGGCTCCATTTTCTTTTATTTCGATGGGTGACTTTAGCATTTAGGATTAAGGAACTGAAGCAGTGTAGGGTTTGATGGCAAAGGCGTGCTTGCTCTTGACAACTTTAATGATCGTCCTCTCCGTACAGCGTGATGGCGGGAACTGCCCGTCGACTCCCACACGATGAGAGTTGCCAACTAGACCAAAACTCCGACAACTTCCCCCCAAGATTGTGAGGGCAATCTGAATTAACAAACAAAACAAGCAAAACTGACCAATCCAAGACATGTTACCTAAATTACTCTAACATAACATACTGGGTGGGAGGGCAATCATTGTACAAAATCGTCCAGCCATCACGGACGTGACCTATGCCTCGGAGGCCGCCCAGCTGGTGACACTTGCTGGTCTGGGGCGCCATCAGGGTCGGGGTTCCCGAGGTGCCGATGCCTCCTTCAGATGCCCACGATTGCGTAATGTGATGCGGCCGCTACCGTCGACCCTTACGGCGTACTGGCGATTTGGGTGAGCCTCCACCACCGTGGCAGAGTTGCTCCACTCCTTCGTGACCTGGTTTTGCACCCAGACACGGGCTACTGGCTGTAGCGGTGCCGCCAGCGGGGTTGGCCGACGAGATGTTGCTGCACTTCTTTGTGATGTCTTGGCATCAGTAGTTCCCTCTCGTTCAGGGTCTGCTTACACTGTGGATCAACTCTGTAGTTCTGCCTGGCTGTGGGGACGCCATCCCACAGCTGTCTGCCTGTTGTCATCTGGGCGGGAGACTTGTTCACCCCGCGCAGGGGGGTATTCTAGTATTGGAAAAGGGCGAGGGACATTTTATCGCTGTCCAAGCTGCCCCTCGATCCCATGTTGTCCCGCAGTATCCTCTTGGCTGTCTTAACCGCGGCCTTGACACGGGCGTTGGACTGAGGGTACTAAACAGAGGAGAGTTGGGTGGTGACGCCCCACCTCTCAAGGAAGCCAGCCATTTCCCCGCTCATCTGGTTCGTCCCCCGCATCGGTGGCGAGTTCCTCTGGGGCTCCCCACCTGGTAAAATACTGCCTGAGGTGTTTCATGATCTTACTGGAGGAGACACCGGAGGGAGGTGTGCAGTTTCCAACCACCCTGTGAGCCGGTCAGCATACACGAGGTATGTTTGACCCACCAGCTGCAACAGGTCCGCCACTGTCTGTTGGAAGGGGTATCCAAGGGGGGTGGGGGTCAGAAGGAGGAGCTCGAGCGGCTGTGATGGCGCGTGGACGTAACAAGAATTGCAGAGAGCTGGGTGGTGTCGCAGCTCGCCTTCAATCCCAGGCCAGTATGCTGCCTGCCTCGCTCTTCTCAACATGGAGTCAAGTCCTTGGTGGCTGGCGTGGAGATTTGTGGCTACTTGCTCACGAAGGGCGTCAGGGATGACAAGCCGCACACTTCCCTGACCGAAGGTGTATGTGAGCTGGAGCTGGAGAGAGAGAACAGACGTGTGTGAGCGGCTCCGAGTGTTTTTGAAGAAGTAACCTGCAGTTTTGTGGTGAGAACCTTTAACCATTGAAAAGATGGGTGTGAGTGACTGTGGCGTGTGTGGCAAGGGAGTGGGCAGGGGCAGCGCCGGTGTGTGCTGCGAGAGGTGTGAGGTGTGGTGCCACCAGCCGCCTTTGCACACACCTCTAGGAAGTTATAGGTGTGCCAGAAGGCCTCTTCTACGCTCGTGTCGTACAGGAGGGTGTCGTCGACGCATTTGTACTTCCGGGGCAGATCGGCAATGGCGTCGTCGAATCTCTTTGTGTAAGCGTCCCCAGCTGCACAGTGCCCCATGGGGGTCCGGCAATACTGGTACCGGCCCCAGGGCGTGATGAAGGTGGTAAGGTGGCGACTCTCTTCATCAAGCTCTACCTGGTGGTAGCCCCAGTAAGCGTCAGCTACGGTCTTGTAAGCGTGCAATGGGACTCCAGAGGCCATGTCGAATGGTGTGGGGGTGTGGTGCGTCTCCCGCAGGCAGCAGGCGTTGAGCTTCTGAAAGTCCACCGTGCGGCGGGGCTTACCGGACTTCTTCGCCACCACGACCATCCTGGCGCACCATTCCGTGGCCTGCCCGGCAGGTACTAGACGAATCACCCCTCTTCTGATGTCCTCGTCCAACTGCCTCTTAACCTCCTCCTCCCAGTGCTTGGGACCGAGGCAGGGGTGTGGCAAGCGGAGGGCACCGCGTCGGATGTCTGGTGGATGTGATGCGGCGGCCCCGCCATGACCGGTAGTGGGTACCGTTCTGTGTCGATCGTCGACGCTGAGAAGTGAGCTAGGAGCCACTCCTGCAACCTGGGAACATTTTCCTCCAAAGGCGGATATGGCATAGCACGCGGCCTGCTTGGTGGGCCGCGGTCGTTATTGTTGGCGTGCTCCCCCTGATCTACGGCACCTACTGAGGGCGGAGGACAGGGAAAATCGGCGCGCACCAGGCCGAGATCTTTGCAGGCGGTAAGGGACAGGTAGATCTGTTTCACTGACCTGACGAAGTAGATGTCTTGAATGGTGGAGCGGCCAGGAACGCTGATGCGGCAAGATGACGCCCCGAGGGTGGGTAGGTGTACGTTGGCAAGGTCGCGCAGCCCCCTCCGACTGTGTAGTTGGCTGGGTGTGAGACCGAGGGTGTTCATTAGGGTAGGCCCTGCCACACAGACCTGAGCGCCCGTGTCCGCTACAGCCGTGGCACGGTGCTGTGTGTCACTAGTCGCTTGAGAAACTAGTATCTGCAACTGTGGCTGGCCCTCCACTTGAGCTGAGGCCACCACAACACCCGCCATAGCGTCTTTGCCCTCTCTCTTTTTCGTTTTGCAAGCCCTTTCGAAGTGACCCAGCTTGCCGCAGGCACGGCACGTAGCGTTACCCGCAGGACACGCCGCTTTCCCAGGCTGATGGCGGTATCTACAGTTGCCACACCACCTACCGGGGTTCCTCGCGGCCCGGGCCGCCGCGATGACGTCATCCTTGTCGGTGTCGTCATCCGTGGCGTCGGCGGCGGCGGCCCCAGCGACCCGACGCTCCTGCGTGGGACCAAGAGCGTCCTTTTGCGCTGCCTCAAACGCCACACAGTATGCTCTAAGGCTGTCGACGCTCTTGAACTTATCGCAGCCCTGGAACACCTCGCGCTTAAGAGCCGGCTCGCGTAAGCCGGCGACGAGCTTACGGAGCAACATGTACTCGCTCAGGTCTCGATCACAGCCTGGGCACTCGAAACCACAATCTAACACTTTCTGGCCACATCTCGTAAAGTACTCGCACACTGATTCACCTGTGGCCTGGGCGTCGCCAAAGAACTCCGACCAACGCACCGCCTGGTTAGAAGCACGTAACACCAACTTACTGAGGTTGTCCAAAGCCTCACTGGCCGTCAACACGCTCCACTGGCCACCCGAGAATCGTGCGTCCAGAGCCTTCTGAAGCGCTGGGACGCAGAGGAGCCGGATGTAGCGCACGGCGTCTGCATCCCTCACCATGTTGAGCTGAATCCAGTCCTCTACGGAACGCCGCCAGGAACGGTAGTCTGCAGTGGCCATGTCCAGGTCGCACTTGTCCAGACCAGACAAGTTCAGGGCCCTGCGTCCCGTCCCCATGGCCGCCATGTTCCGCTGTAGCGCCTCCACGACGATCTGCTGGGCCTGCACCGCTGCTTGTGCGCCGGCCGGGCGATAATTTCCGACCCGCCGAGCACCTGACGCGGGCGAGAACCTTGGGCGTCGCGGGGTGGCCATCGCTGCGTGTAGGTCCTTGAGATCACTGCGCCATGTAGGGTTTGATGGCAAAGGCGTGCTTACTCTTGATAGCTTTAATGAGCGTCCTCTCAGTACAGCGTGGTGGCGGGAACTGCCCGCCGACTCCCACCCAATGAGAGTTGCCAGCTAGGCCAAAACTCCCACAAGCAGTCACACAATTAATGGGCTAGAAGTCGGTACTGGGTATAAGTGGTTAAGGTGTTACAGAGGGTGTCAGAGGGAGGACAGGTGAACTGTTCAATAGAGGATGATTGCGGCGAGTAAGAATATGTCAAAAAATACTTGGATAAGAAGGTTAATCTCACACACACACACACGTTCATAGGAACATTCGTGGAGACAGGGAATATAGATTGAAAAGCAAATAGTACGTACATAAAAAATAATTATAATCAGGGCCGGATTTGCCAATAGGCAACATAGGCCATTGGCCTAGGGCCCACTGGTAACTGAGGGCCCACTGGGGTCCTGGGGACTTAAGTTGTGGTGGCCCAATGGTCGAGAGAGAGAGAGAGAGAGAGAGAGAGAGAGAGAGAGAGAGAGAGAGAGAGAGAGAGAGAGAGAATAATGTTCGTTAACCTTCAGCACCTTGACCAAAAATCCACATTCATCAACTTTTGTGTGTCATATTCATTCCACAAAAATTAAATTTACTGACTCACAATGCAGGTTGCTCTTTTGAAACTGCCGCAGTCACCAGACTCGTACTGTGTGTGGCAGGGTTGCCATGTTTGTCCTTTTAAGGACAGTCTGTCCTTTTTTGAGCCTGTTTGTCCTTAAGTTTTCTTGAAAAAAGGACAGTCAAAATCTCTCTCACACACACACACAAAACACACACACAATATAAATATATATATATATATATATATATATATATATATATATATTTATATATTTATATATATATATATATTTATATATATATATATATATATATATATATATATTGGCGAGGGGGGGGCCCCCTGATGAGATTTGGCCTAGGGCCCACAAGCAAGTAAATCCGGCCCTGATTATAATGGCAACAACAATGATAAATTGTAATAATAGTAATAATAACACTAATAATTATAATATTACTAGTAATTATAGTAATTGCACTACTACTACTAATGATGATATAATGATAAAGTAATTAGTGTAGTAGCAGTAGTAGTAATAATAATAATAATAATAATAATAATAATACTAATAAGATAGAGAGAGAGATTTACATAGAAAATCAGACCACACAGACCCCATGGTCCAGACTAGGTGGTCTGTCCTTAAACCTAAGTGATTTTACATTAATCAGATGGCTCCAAAACGTTGCTTTTCTACTCTAGTTAATATTAAGTTCAAGGAAGTGACGGTCGAGCTTGTTTTTAAAGGAGTCAATCGTGTTACACTGGACCACTGATGGTGGGAGCTTATTCCATTCTCGCACTACAACATTGGTGAAGAAAAATTTGGTGCAGTCTGAATTTACTTGTCTACATTTGAGTTTTGTGCCATTGTTCCTCGTTCGCAAAGTGTCATCGATCATAAACAATTTTGATCTGTCTACATTCGTGAAACCATTAAGTATTTTAAAACATTCAATCAGTTTTCCTCGAGGCGACGTTTCTCAAGAGAGAACATGTTAAGGGTGGAAAGCCTTTCTTCGTAGGATTTGTTGCGCAAGGAAGGGATCATTTTTGTTGCTCGACGCTGAACACCTTCTAGTTTAGCAATGTCCTTTGTATGGTGGGGAGACCAAAACTGTACCGCATATTCCAAGTGGGGTCTGACTAAACTATTGTAGAGCGGAAGTATTAAATCTTTATAATTGAATAAATAGATTCGTTTAATGAAGCCCAACATTCTGTTCGCTTTATTTGCTGCATCGATGCATTGATGTGAGAATTTGAGGTTTGATGCGATTTTAATCCCCAGGTCCTTAACGCATTGAACACTTGTGAGTTTAACGCCGCGTATTTCGTAATCGAACTTCTTATTTTTTGTTCCAACTTGAAGGACCTGGCACTTGTCTACGTTAAAGGGCATCTCCCATTTATCCGACCAAGCTGAAATTTTGTGCAAATCCTCTTGGAGGCTTTGCCTGTCTTCGTCAGTGAGAACAGAGTTACCAATCTTTGTGTCGTCTGCAAATTTACTAATGCGATTATTGACTCCAACATCCACATCGTTGATGTAAATAATGAAGAGCACTGGGCCAAGGACCGAGCCCTGAGGGACGCCACTAGTGACCAGTGCCCACTCTGAGTTAAATCCGTCAATCACTACTCTTTGTTGTCTGTTGCTCAACCAATTCGCGATCCATTGGTTTACTTGACCGTCAATGCCTATTTGCTTTAATTTATAAAGTAATTTATGATGTGGGACTTTATCAAACGCTTTCTGGAAATCAAGATAGACTACGTCCAGTGATTTGGTTACGTCATAAACTGAGAAGAGATCGTTATAAAAGATCAGTAGGTTTGACAGGCAGGGTCTTTTGTTACGGAAGCCATGTTGTGAATCCCCAATTAATGATTGGCTTTCGAGGTAACTCAAATTTTGTCTCTAATTATGCTCTCGAGTAACTTACCTACAATTGAAGTTAGACTAATGGGTCTGTAGTTACCTGGTATTTTTTTGTCTCCTTTTTTAAAAATCGGTGTCACGTTAGCCTTTTTCCAATCCGAAGGGACGATGCTTTGTCGCAAGGACATATTGAATACGGTAGTGAGGGAGGAGAGTATTTCGCTCTTTGTTTCTTTAAGCAGTATAGGATATACTTTGTCGGGTCCGGGACTTTTATTTGTTTTAAGTGAATGGAGAGCTTTAAGGACTTCATCGGTTGTTATTTCAAAATTAGGCAATGCATGCTTGAGATTTACAATAGTACTGGTGTTGTTGGTAGCGAGAGGAAGACTGTAAGTATTAAACACCGAGGAAAAGTAATGGTTTAAGAGGTTTGCAATGTGTTGGCTGTCAGTCACTAGTGCACCGTCGCTGTTTGTTAAAGGTCCAATACCACTTTTGATCACCTTTCTGTTGTTTATGTAACTGAAGAAAGATTTCGGATTATTTTTACAGCTTTGCCTGACCTACTAGTCTTTTTATTCGTCGCCTGGCATCATAAGAACATAAGAACATAAGAACGCAGGAGTCTGCAAGAGGCCGGTAGGCCTGTACGAGGCAGCTCCTTTGACCCTAAGCTCCCGTGTATCTAACCCCACCTATTATCGCTGTCCATGAATTTATCTAGTCTATTTTTGAATGTGACAATTGTATTGGCACTCACCACATGACTGCTAAGCCTATTCCACTCATCCACCACCCTGTTAGTAAACCAATTTTTGCCTATGTCCCTGTTGAATCTGAATTTATCCAGTTTAAACCCGTTACTTCGTGTCCTACCCGGTTCTCTTACCAACAAAACCTTATGAATGTCTCCCTTATTAAAGCCCTTCATCCATTTATAAACCTCGATCATGTCTCCACGCACCCTTCGCCTTTCTAGAGAATGCAAGTTTAACTGTTTGAGTCTTTCCTCGTATGGCAAGTTTCTCAACCCCTGAATCATCTTAGTCATCCTCCTCTGCACCGATTCTAACATTTTGATATCCATTCTATAGTAGGGTGACCAGAACTGAACCGCATAGTCAAGATGAGGTCTAACTAATGCTAAATATAGTTTGAGGAAGACTTCAGGGCTTCTGTTGCTTACGCTCCTTGAAATAAATCCCAGTACCCTATTAGCTCGATTTCTAGCTTGAATGCATTGTGCCCTTGGACGGAGATCAGAGCTCACTAAGACCCTAAATCCCTCTCGCACCCAGACCTACTTATGAGAGTGTCATTTAAGCAATAGTTATGTGAGGGGTTGTTCACCTACACTCAGAATACTGCACTTCCCTACATTGAACTCCATCTGCCATTTATCCGCCCAGTCATATAATCTGTTGAGTTCACCTTGGAGAATACTAGCGTCCTGATCCGACTCAATTACTCTACCGATCTTCGTATCATCTGCAAATTTACTAACATCACTACTAATTCCTGTGTCTAAGTCATTGATATAAATAATAAACAAAAGTGGACCTAATACCGAACCTTGTGGGACCCCACTCGTAACACATCCCCAGTCAGATCTTTTACCATTGATTTGCACTCTTTGCTTCCTATTGCTAAGCCACGCCTTGACCCAGTTCAAAACTTTACCCTCTACTCCGTGAGCCTGTAATTTAAGCAACAGTCGTTGGTGAGGAACTTTGTCAAACGCTTTACTAAAATCAAGATAGATTACATCATAATTTTCATCTCTGTCAACCGCCTCAAATACTTTATTGTAGAAGGACAAGAGATTGGTGAGGCATGACCTACCTTTTGTGAACCCATGCTGCGAGTCGTGAATTAAGCTATGTTTCTCTAAATGCTCCCGAATGTTCCTGGCTATTATGGACTCCAGCATCTTCCCTATAACCGATGTTAAGCTAATTGGGCGATAGTTTGAAGCAACTGACCTGTCCCCTTTTTTGGAAATCGGCGTCACATTAGCTACTTGTCATAGGCTCGGCACATAATTAGTATTTACCGACATCTTAAAGATGTCGGTTAGTGGGTCACTGATTATATCACCTAGCTCCTTTAATACCCTCGGAAATATCCCGTCAGGACCTGGCGACTTGTCCTTCTTAAGCTTATCTATCTCATCCTGAACTACTTGCCTGGTAATGATTATATCCCTCAATTTATCGCCATCCCCGCCCTCGTACACCTGAACTCTTTCCGGTATAGTCGTTCGATCCTCCTGTGTGAATACTGAAAGGAAGTAGTCGTTCAACAATGTGCTCATATTTTCGTAATTTTCTACTAGCTCCCCTGTGTTTGTTTTCAGCGGTCCAATTTTCTCCCGTGTTTTGTTCTATACATCTGAAAGAAGCCCTTAGGATTACTTTTCGCCTCATTTGCTACTTTGATCTCATAGTTCTTTTTGCTATCCTGGTGTTTTCTTAACTAATCTAGATAGTTCGACGTACCGGCCCCTGAGATGTGTTTCCCATTCTTTATTTTCTGATAAATTCCTTCTTTAACCCAATCTCGTGTTTTAGTCCACGAGTCATCCACTTAGGATCATTGTTTTCTTTTCTAAGTGTTCGCTGTGGTATATGCTGTTCTTGGCCCTCTACTATTACTCTAACTAAATTATTGTAAGACATTTCTACCTGGTTCTCCTGGCTCTCCAATCCGCAGTTCTGGCCCTCATGAATCCCTAAATTATACCAGTTTACCCCTTCAAGATGTCTTCGAAGCCCCCTCAGTTTGCTCTTCTAAAATCTGGCACTAACACTGGGTTTGGATCACGGGTTACCGCCCAGTCTAACCTAAAACGAACCGTTCTGTGATCACTATTTCCTAACTCTCCGCCCACCTCCAACTCACGTAGCAAGTTCCCATTATTGGTTAGGACTAAGTCTAATATGTTATCTCCTCTGGTAGGCTCAGTAACTACCTGCTTAAGGAAATTATCTTGTATAACTTCAAGAAAGTCCTCGGCTTCCAGGTCACCCACTAGATCTTCCCAGTCTATATTCCTATAATTAAAGTCCCCCATTACGCAGACATTTCTACTCATACTCGCCCTGCCAATCTCCTGTAGTAATATACTCGTGTCCTGCCTGTTAAGGTTGGGTGGCCTGTATATAACTCCTAGAGTTAGTTTTTCTTTCCCTTTGTAAACGTCCACCCAAACTGATTCTGAATCCATGTTAGTTTTGACTGAGTTGTTAACTAAACATTTAAGTGAGTCTTTAACATATAGCGCAACTCCACCTCCCTTTCTGCCCCTTCTGTCTTTGTGAAACATCTGATAACCCGTTATTTCAAATTCTGACCTAAAATTTCTATTAGCAAAGTCTATCCATGTCTCAGTGATCGCTATTATGTCAAAATTTTCTGAACAAGCTTCACCCCTTAGTAAGTCTATCTTGTTTCTGAGGCTCCTGCTGTTAGTATAGAAGATTCTTAGCCCGTCCTCTGTTACTCCTCTAGAATTACTTCTAAGCTGCCTGGTTATATTATGAGCTAGTTGTCCCCTCCCATTACTCCTCCCATTGCTCCCATTATAAAGTCTAATGTTTTCTGGCGTGCTTTGTTCTTTCTTTAACCTGTAAAACAATTTTCTCTCATTGACTGATTTTTTAATTTCGCTATTAAACCACGGTGGGCTTTTATTAGTGTTAATTCGCTTCTCGCACAACGGGACGAATGTATTCTGCTGAGTGAGTAAGTGATTTTTAAGGCTTAGCCAGGCTTCATCTACGTTGCCGTCATCTGATAGTTGTATTTCTGTTAGTTTTTGTCGGATTTCAACGAAGTTAGCTCTTTTGAAATTGGGCACCTTTACTTTATTTTCAGTCACTGATGATTGAGCTCTAATGTCGACGCGCACTAATTTATGATCGCAAGAACCGAGGTGTTCTCCTACCGTGACACTACTGACTAGGTTATCTTGGGTCGTTATAACAAGGTCGAGTATATTATTTTGTCGAGTTGGCTCAGAAACCATTTGACTTAGATAATTTTCTTCTAGAAATTCGATCATTCTATGTGACTCGCCTTCTGTACCTGACAGTGTCGCCCAGTCGATATGGGGGGAGGTTAAAGTCTCCTAATATCAGTGAGTCGTCGTTATTAAGCGACTGCTTTAAGACGCTGTACATTTCAAGGTCGTCATCGAGTGATTGCCCGGGAGGTCTGTAGGTAACAGATATATTTAAATTGACTTTTGCAATGTTTACTCGCACGCACAAATGTTCAACGTTACTGTTTCCCGGTGTTTTGTCAGTGGGTTGCAAATAGCTTTTGACATAAACCAGAGAGAGAGAGAGAGAGAGAGAGATAATAATTTACGCTACAAAATCATCCGTTTTCTCTCGACGACTTCTGCTGACGTAAACCGCTGACGTCACAATGATGCGCACGGGTGGACCGTTCTATTCTGTTGGCCGTGGGCCAGCCATATTGACTCAGCACTTTCGTGAGCAAGGCGCAGCACATCCGACCAGCGCGAAGGTTCACTACTCACAACTACTTCATTCCTTTTTCATTTTCTGTTCTTGTTATTCCTCCATGTCTGTCTTTCTCTCTTTGTCTTCTCTTTCGTCTTGTTCTTCAGCCAGGGCGGGGTTGCCAAACAGTGTCCTCCACCGTCACCACATACAGCAGCACCACAAAACACCTCAGGGGAAGTGGATCTTCATGTGCCTGGCAATACTCCATTTGGTTTTGAAATGTTTTAGACAAACATCACACTTGAACTCTCTCAGATCAGAGTGTGTGACAACGTGGTTGTTCAACTCAGCCTTAGAAAAGAAACTTCTGTCACACTCAAGGCATTGATGAGGTCTTTCACCAGTGTGTGTAAGTATGTGTCTATTTAGTTCACCCTTCACACTGAACCTTCTGTCACACTCAGGGCATTCATGAGGTCTTTCACCAGTGTGTGTAAGGGTGTGTGTGTTAAGATGACTCTTCTGAGTGAACACTTTGCCACACTCTTGGCATTTATGAGGTCTTTCACCAGTGTGTGTAAGGGTGTGTGTGTTAAGGTGACTCTTCTGAGTGAACACTTTGCCACACTCTTGGCATTCATGAGGTCTTTCACCAGTGTGTGTAAGGGTGTGTGTGTTAAGGTTACTCTTCTGAGTGAACACTTTGCCACACTCCTGCCATTCATAAGGTCTTTCACCAGTGTGTGTAAGGGTGTGTGTGTTAAGGTGACTCTTCCTACTGAACACTTTGCCACACTCTTGGCATTCATGAGTGTGTGTAAGGGTGTGTGTGTTAAGGTGACTCTTCCTACTGAACACTTTGCCACACTCTTGGCATTCATGAGGTCTTTCACCAGTGTGTGTAAGGGTGTGTCTGTTAAGTTGACTCTTCATACTGAACACTTTGCCACACTCTTGGCATTCATGAGGTCTTTTACCAGTGTGTGTAAGGGTATGTGTGTTAAGGTTACCCTTCCTACTGAACACTTTGCCACACACTAGGCATTCATGAGGTCTTTCACCAGTGTGTGTAAGGGTATGTCTATTCAGGTCACTCTTCTGACCAAACACTTTGCCACACTCTTGGCATTCATGAGGTCTTCCACCAGAGTATGTGGGTGTGTTTGTTGAGGTCACCCTTCCCAGGGAGTCTTTTCCCACACTCTTGGCACTCATGCTTCCCTTCAGCAGTGTGTGCAAGGGTATGTCTGGTGACCTTGCTCTCGGTCTCAAACCTTCTCTCACTCAAACTCTCCCTTACCTTTATGGCTGGAGCTGCCAGCAGTAAGGTGGTGGTGGTAGTGGTGGTTCTATTGAACACCCCTGATCAGAGCTTGCAAGGTGCTGTTCAAAGTTATGGCACTAAATTTTTTGTTTGGCACAAAATATGATGAAGGAATTGCACTGTACTGTAGTGCATGGTCTGGCACTCATCCTCACAGCAGTGGCAGGCTGCTCCTGCTGGTCCTGGCCCCTCAGCCTGCTGCCCGGCCCTGCAGCCTCCACTGCAACAGAAGTCAGCAGCAGTGAGGACGCAGCACGGCACCCACCTCAGACCCTCGCTGCTGCACCAGCACCAGGGGTGGCTGTTGGGACAAAGATCACAGCCTCATAGAAACATGCTTCAAACTGAATACCAAAAGTATCTACAAATTCCATAAAATGTAGCAGAGCACAACACAGTTACTGGTTTTCAATCCCAATATTGTGACAACTGCATCAAAGAAACTGAGGCAAAATAGACCCAGAGCAGTGAACTAGCTGCCCTTGACAACCTGGAGGCAACCATGCAGCAGGCAGCTGAACAGCACCTTGTGGATATGGGAAGCGGAAAACAGAGACAGAACAATGCTGCAGAACAGCCACCACAGAAAAGGGCATCAAGGAAGGGAAAGAACAGAGCAGGGAAGTGTGCAGACCGTCGCCGCTTGGAGAGAAAGAACATGATAACGTGGATCAAAAACAAAGAAAAAAAAATAGAGAAAACCTGACATGTTTAAACATGAAAGAATCAAATTGTCACCAACGAGATTAAAGGAGACAAAAACTCCGGAAACAAACAACCACGGAGACAAATAAACACTCTCGGAGGCCAAGAAATAAAGAAGAAAGCTCCCTCTTGCTCTCCGTGAAGACGCAGCAAAGGTGCCGGACAAGGGGACCAGACCCAGGCTGTTCACTGCCAGGGATGCTGTGACCTCCATGACTACTAGAAGGCCTCTGGCTCAATACAGAGACAAAATAATCCAAGCACTTGTGCTGTACAAAGTCCACAGCAAAACAATGGATGCAACAAACACTTGCCAAAACAACAAGACATTAGCAAATATTGGAGAGAGGGAGAGAGAGAGAGAGATGGCAACTACTTTAAACTGCCGGACGAGGCTGTTCCAGCTCACGAAGCGGCGTAACACTAGGTGGCTGACAACACAACACCGTACACGCTTACGGAAGGTAAAACAAGAAAAACGTAATACTAGCATACACAGTGCCTTCCTTATCACCACAGTTACACTCATAGCACTTATACTACATGCATTAACACATTCGAGGACACAAGCAACACACCCACGACAACCACAAACAAGCACTCACACACAACAGTCGTTTTCACTCACCATGGTTCAGTATTTCGAACGGCACACAAATACGATACAAAAGCACACAGACGACACACCATCCTTCTCTTGCTGCTTCTATGTGGAGACACGGGCGCTATGGTCAACCCTGGCCCTTATTGCCCTAAGTATCCTTGCCAACTTTGTAGCAAGGCGGTGAGGTGGGGGCAGAGGGCCATCCAGTGTGATTCGTGTCGTGATAGATCCGAGCATGCTGGCTGGTACCACGTCAGCTGTATCGGGTCTTTCACGCCGACTTACGCTGGATTGGTTGACAACAGCGTCTCGTGGATCTGCTTTAGATGCGGCGTACCTAATTTATCATCCTCATTCTTCTCAGCTGATCCTATCCCACTTTTAAATTCCTTCGACACGCTATATCATCATAACACAGGCAACCCTGGCACACAACACCTTCTCCTGAACCCCAAACTCTCAACACCTCTCACCTTTCATAACCCGGCTCCACTTTTCACACCAAGTCCCATCAACATCCACAGACAGGTGCGCTCCCTCCGTACGCCAGACTAGACCGATCACTCACCTCTCACTACAGTTATTAACACACACAGGTCTGCCCTATCACCCTCCCCCGATCCTACCCTTTCACTTTCCCCAGTCCCTATTTCCTTTTCTTCCTCTTGTTCATCACCTCCTGCTTCACTTCCCTCCTCTACTTCTTCACCCCCTCCCGTCTCTTCTGTATCTTCACCATCCTCACCTCTCCCTTCACTTCTGCAACCACCACATCATAACCACACTTCCCTCCGATTATTAACAATTAATTTCCGCAGTATCAAAAACAAAATAGCCCAATTACACCACCTAATCACCACACATAACCCAGACATAATAGTAGGGACAGAGACTTGGTTGACTTCTGACGTTGACAGTAGTGAGCTTTTCCCTCCCCCCTTTAGTATGACCGTTTTTCGTAAGGACCGCCCGACAGACCTCGGCAAAGGTGGCGGTGTTATCATCGCCACCAAGCCGGGTCTTTGTGTTCAGCATAGGCCTGACCTTGACACAGACTGCGAAATCACCTGGGTCCAGTTACAAACCTTCAACTGTAAATCTCTTCTAATTGCTGCTTTTTACAGACCGCCTTCTACTAATACAGACTATTTACACAACCTTCAAATTTCTCTTTCACGCATACAGGCAGACAAACACATCTGGATCACGGGTGATTTCAACCTCCCCGACATTGACTGGACTGCAATATCCCCATTTGACCCTCCCGATGCTGACGCTCCCAACCCCATTATTCCCCACACAAACAGACGCCAACTACACGACACATTCATTGACATCATAAATACATTTTCACTCTCACAAACAGTACTCCAGCCAACACGAACACATACTGTAACACGCCCCGCTGGCCACGGTGGCCCTTTGACCACAGCACACACACTTGACCTTTTTCTCACCAACAACATTCTTAACATAACAAACACTCAGGTTGTTCCAGGACTTAGTGACCATGACATAGTCATCATTGACGCTGACCTCCCTCCGACCGATTAGACATAAACAGAGACCCAGACAGATTTTCCTTTTTTCAAGGGCTGACTTAGAAATGATCAAACAAGACCTAACTGCCTTCCGCACCGACTTTTTTGCGACTGACCCAAACACAAGACTTCCTTCCATCAACTTGAACAACCTGAAACACGCCATACACGCCTCAATGAACAGACACATACCACAAAAAACACTTTCTAGCAGGTACACACTCCCCTGGTTTTCCAGGGATCTACGCAGACAACGTCGCAAGAAACAAAGACTCTACAGACGCGCGCACACATACAACACAACATAATTAGACCGCCTACAAAAAAACACCAAAAGACATTTGCCAAAAACATAAAAGTAGCGGAATGCAAACACATAGCAACTTACCTCACACACAACGTAAGAAATAACAAAAGAAACTTTTTCAAATTCTTTAAGACGCGCAAACATGACACAAACACGATTAACACTTAAAGACAACACTAACACATTAGTGCACCAGCCCACAACACAAAGCACAAATACTCAACACATAGTTCCAATCGGTATACACACAAGAACACAATTGACACCAAACATGCCACACAGCCCCTTCCCCCCCATAGCCCCCCTTGACATCACGACTAACGGAATACAGAAATTAATGGAAGGACTCGACACAACTAAATCCACTGGCCCCGACAACATGTCTACTCATCAAGTAGCAAGACATCCAGCAATCCTGCCTAAGGATTCCCATGTTACTGATCTACTGATTTGCTACTACAAAAGGGTACCTCATCAGGGTAGGGGCATAACACTAAATGAAATTAGAGCATCTGGGTACTGGATTTTGGGGGGGCTCATCTCTGGTGGCTAGACATGTCTCAAAATGTGTAGTCTGCAGAAGAGTTAGAAGTGACACACAAGGTCAAAAGATGGCAGACTTGCCACAAGATAGGCTAGAGCCTTCCCCTCCCTTTACTTATGCTGCAGTTGACTTTTTTGGTCCTTTCTACATCAAAGAGGGACGTAAAGAGCTAAAGAGCTATGGGGTTCTTTTCACATGCATGGTATCACGTGCAGTCCATCTAGAGACAGCAAACAGTCTGGACACTACTTCCTTTCTCAGTGCCTACCGCCGCTTTATAGGAAGAAGAGGGCCAGTAAGGCAGTTAAGATCAGATCAAGGAACAAACTTTGTGGGTGCAAAAAACGAGTTAGCCAACTCTTTGAGAGAAATGGATGAGGAGAAGCTCAGAACCGAACTACTGAAGGACAGTTGTGATTGGGTTCATTTCAAGATGAATGTACCACATGCTAGCCATATGGGTGGGGTGTGGGAGAGACAAATAAGAACAGTGAGAAGCATATTGTCAGTGCTGCTTGATCAACATGGACCTCAGTTAGATGATGAGACACTTAGAACATTCATGATAGAAGCAGAGACAGTTGTAAATGGTAGACCTCTAGCTGTGGATAACCTTACCTCTCCTACTAGCTTAGAACCTCTGACACCCAACACTCTGTTAACTATGAAGTCAAAGATTGTGATGCCTCCTCCAGGTAAATATGAAAGAGTTGACTTGTACTCAAGGAAACGTTGGCGTAGGGTACAGTTCCTTGCAAATGAGTTCTGGTCAAGGTGGAAAAGGGAAGTTTTGCAGTCTCTTCAGCTTAGAAATAAATGGCAGAAACCTCAAAGAAGCCTCAAGGTGGATGATATTGTTATTGTTAAGGATTGCAACCTAGCTAGAAACCAATGGAGCTAGGCAGAATAACTGAGTGTCTTCCAAGTGATGATGGTCTTGTGAGAAAGGTGAAAGTGATGACGTCAGACTCATATGTCTTGACAATTCAGGGAAAAGAATAAAGGCAATGAACATTGTTGAAAGGCCTGTTCATAGTCTTGTTCTCTTGTTAGAATGTACTACTAGGGGTGGTCAGGTACCGGTACCAGTACCGGTACTAACGGTACCAGCTAAACGGTACGGTACCGGTACCAGATTGCTCGGTACCGGTACCAGTTGCTCGGATTTATTTATTGGATTTATTGATAATTCTTCATGTCCGATTTTTTTTTTAGGTTGCTAATAAATATTGTTATTGTTATTAGACTATGATCGAGTACATCCATAATAACTATACATGCTATTTTTTTTATCGAAAAAATAAATATTCACTTCATTCAGAGAGAGAGAGAGAGAGAGAGAGAGAGAGAGAGAGAGAGAGAGAGAGAGATCACCACTTAGTGAGTGGATATCTCGGTGATATGGGTAGTGGGTACTCGATCATAGTCTAATAACAATAACAATATTTATTAGCAACCTAAAGAAAAGAATCGGACATGAAAATTATCCAGTAACTCCAAAATAAATAAAATAATGGAAACGGAGCTGTGATGGAAACGGAAAGCAGGACAAAATGGTGGGAACTTGGGAGACGATCAGCGGGGTGACTCAGCGTCTACAGGGCCCATACCACATGGAGGCGGAGCGCCGAGCGTCACTAAGATCCAAATGGTACCGGTACTAGCTAACGGCAATGCGCAGTGCCGAGTGATCATTAAGCTTCCCGGAACCCAAAATAATGATCATGATGCTTCGCGGTACCAGTACCGATACCAGTTATCGATACCAGGCGACCTGGTACCGATAACTGGTATCGGTACTGGTACCGCGAAGCATCATGATCACTTGGGTTCCGGGAAGCTTAATGATCACTCGGCACTGCACATTGCCGCTAGTACCGGTACCGTTTGGATCTTAGTGACGCTCGGCGCTCGCCCGCCCGCCTCCATGTGGTATCACGCGGTATGGGCCTTGTGTGTAGACGCTGAGTCACTGCCCCTCTGACCGTCTCCCCAAGTTCCCACCATTTTGTCCTGCTTTCCGTTTCCATCACAGCTCCCGTTTCCATTATTTTATTATTTTATTTATTTATTGGAGTTACTGGATAATTCTTCATGTCCGATTCTTTTTCTTTTTTAGGTTGCTAATAAATATTTTTATTGTTATTAGACTATGATCGAGTACATCCATAATAACTACACATGCTATTTTTTTTTTTGAAAAAATAAATATTCACTTCATTCAGAGAGAGAGAGAGAGAGAGAGAGAGAGAGAGAGAGAGAGAGAGAGAGAGAGAGAGAGATTTACATAGATTTACATAGAAAATTAGACCACACAGACCCCATGGTACAGACTAGGTGGTCTGTCCTTAAACCTAAGTGATTTTACATTAATCAGAAGGTTCCTAAACGTTGCATTTCTACTCTAGTTGATATTAAGTTGAAGGAAAAGAGAGAGAGTTTTCTTTACAGGAAATTTGTTTGGGAATTTCATCAGAATTCATTAAGAAAAAAAAAAAACTCCTTTGGGTACCGGTACCGGTACCGGTACTAACGGTACTTGAGTTTTCGGCACCGGTACTACCGGTACTCAAATTAACGGTACTTGCCCATCCCTATGTACTACTCAGGAAGACCAGGGCGACCCCACCGAGGAGCCTAAATGATCTGTTTGTACTTATGAAGTGCAAAGATGATGTTAGCAGTATTTCATGTATCTGTAATACTCATGTTATGATCAATGTATTAAGTAGTTATAAGTTAAAGGTTAAGATTCGTTTTAGGTCCATGCCAGTATCTCATTACCTACCTTATGAAACATCAGTATCTCTTCATATATCTTTTCTACAAACCTTCAACAGTTATGGAAACGCTTTGAAAATCCAATTCAAGGACTTTTTTTTTTAACTCTCGAAAATAGGGGATAATGTTTAAGAAAGCGCGTCGCCTCCTCTGGCGACGGTGCAACCGGTGTTGCAAGAAATACCTCCTTGCTGAAATAAGTCACATATACATGTCGGTGGGGGGTCGATGGGGGCGCAGCCCCCCGTTAGTAGGTCGTAAAGTTCGGTTGGAGTAGTTTAAATATGCTCCCCGACCCTAAACCTATATATATATATATATATATATATATATATATATATATATATATATATATATATATATATATATATATATATTTATATGTATATATATATATATATATATATATATATATATATATATATATATATATATATATATATATATATATATATATATATATCCCTATTTTCACAGTAAAAAACGTCCTTGAATTGGATTTTCAATGCGTTTCCATGACTGTTGAAGATTTGTAGAAAAGATATATGAAGAGATACTGATATTTCATAAAGTAGATTATGAGATACTGGCACGGACCTAATACGAATCTTTACCATATATATATATATATATATATATATATATATATATATATATATATATATATATATATATATATATATATATATATATATATATATATTCCCTTCTCTCCCGGCTGTACGATAATTTGGGTGTAAATACGATAATTTTGAGTACACTGCACGATAATTCTCTGCTGCGAGGATGGCAGCCCTGGGCTGCGCGCGCATCCAGACAGCCTCTCCATTACCTCAACATTGCAATCCGCGGTGGCGCTGCCGACGTCATCTTTAATCAGGTAATATCCATGTAAATAATCGTTTCCATGACGCGTCCATTATATAGTGAATTCTATAGGCCGAACGGGCGCAAGCCACTCCCGGTGAGGTATATATGGGAGGTGAGAAGGGAGCTGAAGCCCTCCAAAGACCCTTCCCATGTCCTCACTAACCGTTTCCCTATTGTCTCACCAACACCGGAGAGTAGTTCAGCATGCTCTCTAAAGACAGATCCTCTCTCTATCCACACCACACTACATTCACACAACATATACACCTTTTCCCAAAATCAAAATTTCAAAATGGCGCGCATACACCAAGCCTCGGAGTCCCCGACTGGGGGGGGGACCACAAATTCCCCCAGGGAGGACTCCCCTTCTGGCTGCCGACCCGAGAGGTGTCTTGATAACTCCTCGAACCTCTTTCTTCTCAATTTCTGCAACATTCGCGGTCTTCGCTCTAATTTTCATTCTGTGGAACACCATCTCTCCTCCTCTAAACCTCACCTTCTCTTCCTTACCGAAACACAGGTTTCTGAGGCTACTGACAGCAATCTCTACTCTGTTCCCTCCTACTATCTCTATCCTAAATTTCAATCCAAAGCTGGATGTTGCGCCTACGTGCGCAACGACATCACTTGCTCTCGTGCCCACGACCTTGACTCTTCTGAATTTTCCACCATCTGGTTAAGACTTCACTGTCATTCTATTACTAAATACATCTGTGCTGTTTATCTCTCACCTAACTCTACCAACTATGTAAAATTCTTTGACTATTTGAATTCTAAAGTGGAGCACATCTTGACCCTCTCCTCCGCTGAAATCTCCATCCTAGGAGATTTCAATATTCCCAGCTTTGGCTTTCATCCTCTTTCACTGACCATCCTGGTGAACAAGCCTACAACTTTGCTATCCTCAACGACCTAGAGCAGTTGGTCCAGCACCCTACACGTATTCCCGACCGTCTTGGAGATCGGCCCAACATTCTAGACCTCTTCCTTACCTCAAACCCTTCTGCTTATTCTGTCAAACTGTTCTCTCCGTTGGGCTCCTCCGATCACAATCTTATTTCTGCATCCTGTCCTATCGCTCCTGTACACCCTCTGGACCCACCGAAGAGGCGATGCTTCTGGCATTTTGCTTCAGCTCGGTGGGACAACCTGAGGATGTACTTTTCCGATTCCGTGGAATGATTATTGCTTCCAGGATAGAGACCCTCTGTGTGTGCTCAGCGCATCACAGAGGTGATTGTCTCTGGAATGGAGCATACATTCCTCGTTCTTTCTCTACTCCTCACGCAAAAAAGCCTTGGTTTAATCACGCTTGTTCTCGTGCTGTCAATGATAGAGAGGTAGCTCACAAAAGGTACCAGAGCCTTCAAACTAATGCTAATTATGAACTTTACATTTCTGCCCGAAATCGTGCCAAATCTATTCTCCGACTAACCAAAAATTCTTTCATTAATAGAAAATGTCAAAACCTTGCTTTCTCTAACTCTTCCCGTGACTTCTGGCATCTAGCCACAAACATCTCCTCCAACTTCACTTCTTCATCTTTCCCTCCACTACTCAGTCCTGACAGCAACACTGCCGTCTCATCTATCTCTAAGGCTGAACTCTTCTCTCAAACTTTTCTAAAACTCCACTCTGGACGATTCTGGGCATATTCCTCCTACTCATCCCCCTCTGACTCCTGTAGGCCTGTTATAAAGATTCTTCAACATGCTGTTTTCTATGCCCTCTCTGGCCTCAATCCTCAGAAGGCTTATGGACCTGATGGAGTGCCTCCTATTGTCCTTAAAAACTGTGCCTCCGTGCTGTCACCCTGCCTGGTCAAACTCTTTCACCTCTGCCTGTCAACATCTACCTTTCCTTCTTGCTGGAAGTATGCCTTCATACAGCCTGTACCTAAGAAGGGTGACCGCTCCAATCCCTCAAACTACCGTCCTATTGCTTTACTTTCTTGTCTATCTAAAGCTTTTGAATCAATCCTTAACCGGAAGATTCAAAAGCACCTTTCCACTTCTGACCTTCTATCTGATCGCCAGTATGGGTTCCGCAAGGGCGTTCTACTGGTGATCTCCTATCTTAACTGACTCTTGGTCATCCTCTCTTAGCCGTTGCGGTGAAACTTTTGCTATTGCGCGGGACATATCAACAGCTTTTGATAGGGTCTGGCACAAATCTTGCTTTCAAAACTACCCTCCTACGGTTTCTATCCTTCTCTCTGTACCTTTATCTCCAGTTTCCTTTCTGACCGTTCTATTTCTGCCGTGGTAGACGGTCACTGTTCTTCTCCTAAATCTATTAACAGTGGTGTCCCACAGGGTTCTGTCCTATCTCCACTCTTTTCTGTTGTTCATTGATGATCTTCTTTCCAAAACGAACTGTCCTATCCATTCCTACGCCGATGATTCCACTCTGCATTATTCAACTTCTTTTAATAGAAGACCCACCCTTCAGGAACTTGACGACTCAAGGCTGGAGACTGCAGAACGCTTAGCCTCAGACCTTACTATTATTTCCGATTGGGGCAAGAAGAACCTGGTGTCCTTCAACGCCTCAAAAACACAGTTTCTCCACCTATCCACTCGACACAATCTTCCAAACAACTATCCCCTATTCTTTGACAACACCCAGCTATCACCTTCCTCAACACTAAACATTCTCGGTCTATCCTTAACTCAAAATCTCAACTGGAAACTTCATATCTCATCTCTTACTAAATCAGCTTCCTCGAGGCTGGGCGTTTTGTACCGTCTCCGCCAGTTCTTCTCCCCTGCACAGTTGCTGTCCATATACAGGGTCCTTGTCATCCCTTGTATGGAGTATGAATCTAATGTGTGGGGGCTCCTCACACAGCTCTTCTGGACAGAGTGGAGGCTAAGGCTCTTCGTCTCATCAGCTCTCCTCCTCATACTGATAGTCTTCTACCTCTTAAATTCCGCCGCAATGTTGCCTCTCTTTCTATCTTCTATCGATATTTCCACGCTGACTGCTCTTCTGAACTTGCTAACTGCATGCCTCCCCCCTCCCGCGGCCCCTGCACTCGACTTTCTACTCATGCTCATCCCTATACTGTCCAAACCCCTTATGCAGAGTTCACCTGCATCTACACTCTTTCATCCCTCACGCTGGTAAACTCTGGAACAATCTTCCTTCATCTGTATTTCCTCCTGCCTACGACTTAAACTCTTTCAAGAGGAGGGTATCAGGACACCTCTCCTCCCAAAACTGACCTATCTTTCGGCCACCTCTTTGGATTCTTTTTAGGAGCAGTGAGTAGCGGGCTTTTTTTTTCATTAATGTTTGCTTTTTGTGTGCCCTTGAACTGTCTCCTTTGCTGTAAAAAAAAAAAAAAAAAAAAGGTGCCCAGGAGGGTAATGATGTCAGGGAAGGGGAAATTACGTGTAACAGGTGGTTCGGTGTGGTTGGTTCGGCACGTGGCAGACAGATCTCGTAAACCTCCCACGCCCATGCCTTGACAAGCTGTGCGGGCGTGTCTGAAACTCGAGGTTAGGCGTTAGACCCAGCAAACAGAAGTACGTACGTTGGGCCTCCAGCGGGCCGTCATGTGTTGTACGTTGCGGCGGCCCGACGGTGCAAAACGCCGTCTGCCCGATGTCATTTTTGCTCATCGTCATAACAGAGGCCCGACGTAGTATGCCGATCATATGCCTCCCATACGCCGCCTTGCCTCCCATATGCCGCCTTGCCTCCCATATGCCGATCATATGCCGCCCATATGCCGATTATATAATATGCTAGCCCCAGCCCCCACTCACCCACTCCCCCCTTCACCTTTACCACAAGCCACACTGGCTTACACACACACACACACACACACACACACAGACACACATATATATATATATATATATATATATATATATATATATATATATATATATATATATATATATATATATATATATATATATATATATATATATATATATATATATATATATATATATATATATATATATATATATATATATGTATATATATATATATATATATATATATATATATATATATATATATATATATATATATATATATATATATATATATAAAACTAATAAAACCATTTTTTTTCTTTTGTGTGTATCTTTGTTAGTTTCATCAGTATTGTGGTTTTAACTATATGTAAGATTTTAATTATGTACAGCAGGGTTGGCGGTTTAAACCAGGGATGTCAAACTCAAAACCCTTGGAGGGCCAATTCATACTCTGAAGTGCCGTCGTGGGGGCCATCAAGGGTAGAAAATACATTGACAAGATTGAAGTTACCGTGATACCGCGGGCCATTTATGACTGTCCCGCGGGCCATGAGTTTGACACCTCTGGTTAAAACCATAAAAACATCAATAAAACCGGTGTTTTTTGTGAATCTTTTTTAGTGTCATCAGGTATTGTGGTTTTAATTATGTGTGGTTTTATTATTTTTTTATTATGCACAGTCATTTTACTAACCAGGATGAAAACGTCAGTTGGTAAACTCAAATCTCTTGTCAAATGCTGTAACTCAGAGTAACTGAAAACATAATTTTATCTGCTGTTTAGTGAAGTGGCAAATATCTATATATATATATATATATATATACATATATATATATATATAAATATAAATAGATATATATCTATATATATATATTTGCCACTTCACTAAACAGAAAAATATTTAAAAAAACAGGAAAGTGCCCCCCCTCTTCTCTTCTCTCTCTCTCTCTCTCTCTCTCTCTCTCTCTCTCTCTCTCTCTCTCTCTCTTACAACTGTTTTTGTAGCATGCAATTAGAAAATTAGAAGAGGTCTTTCATGTTTTACTTCTCTTTAACATTGCAATTAAAAAGCATGTTAGAGAAGCTGCATTTTGCCTCTTTTACAGATTGTATGAAGATCAAATGAATATTTTGCTAAATCCATCTCTAAATCTATCTATAATTCCTTTTCAAACTCATATATGTATATACGGATAGAATTACTGGAATAAACATACTGAAAAAAAAAGTGGTTTAAAAAAAAAAGAAAAAAAAAAAAGGTTTAAAGTTTAAAACAAAAAAACCTGGTTTAAACCAAAAAAAAATATATATATTTTTTAAACATTGTTTTTTTCCAACCCTGATGTATACACAAATACTACAGCACCACGTATACTCAAGGACATAAGAAATAAATGTATTGCAACGACTGTGATTATAACTGTATAATTCTAAATATAGTATACTATAGTTACTTAACTAAACCAATAAAAATTAAATTTGCATGAAAAATTATACCATGTTACAAATGACTTTTGCATGTCACTTGTAAATCAAACTAAGTAAGAATCTTGAAGAGTACAACTATATTAGTCACCTAATATATTTATTATTGGTGATAATGAAACTTCACTGTCCACTTTGAATTTCTCTCTCTCTCTCTCTCTCTCTCTCTCTCTCTCTCTCTCTCTCTCTCTCTCTCTCTCTCTCTCTCTCTCTCTCTCTCACCTCGGTTCCTGCGATCATAAACTAGTGCGCGTTGACATTAAAGCTCAAACATCGGTGACTGAAAATAAAGTTAAGGTGCCCAATTTCAAAAGAGCCAACTTCGTAGAAATCCGACGAAAACTAATAGATATGCAACTATCAGATGACGGCAATGCAGAGGACGCCTGGCTAAACTTTAAAAATCACTTACTCACTCAGCAGGACACATTTGTCCCCTTGTGCGAGAAGCGAATTAACACTAATAAAAGTCCACCTTGGTTTAATAGCGAAATTAAACACTCAGTCAAGGAGAGAAAATTGTCTTACAGGTTAAAGAAAGACCAAAGCACGCCCGAAAACATTAGACTTTACAATGATGCAAGGCGACGAGTAAAAAGATTAGTGCATCAGGCAAAGCGTAGATATGAAGTAAATATTGCAGCCAACTGTAAAAATAATCCGAAATCCTTCTTCAGTTACATAAATAACAGAAAGGCGATCAGAAGTGGAATTGGACCTTTAATAAACAGCGACGGTGCACTAGTGACTGACAGCCAACACGTTGCAAACCTATTAAATAATTACTGTTCAGCGGTGTTTAATAACAGTCCTACCACCACCACCACCAACACCAGTACTAATGTAAATCCCGAGCATGCATTGTCTAACTTTGAAATAAAACCCGATGAAGTCCTTAAAGCCCTCAAATCACTTAAAACAAATAAAAGTCCTGGACCTGATAAAGTATATCCAACTCTGCTGAAAGAAACAAGGAGCGAAATACACTCCTCCCTCACAACCGTATTCAATATGTCCTTGCGACAAGGCATCGTCCCTTCAGATTGGAAAAAGGCTAACGTGACACCGATTTTTTAGAAAGGAGACAAAAAAGTACCAGGTAATTACAGGCCCATTAGTCTAACTTCGGTTGTAGGTAAGCTACTTGAGGGCATAATTAGAGACAAAATTGTAAGTTACCTTGAAAGCCACTCATTAATTGGGGACTCACAACATGGCTTCCGAAACAAAAGATCCTGCCTATCAAATCTATTAACCTTTTATAACGACCTCTTCACTGTTTATGACGTAACCAAATCACTGGACGTAGTCTATCTTGATTTCCAGAAAGCGTTTGATAAAGTCCCGCATCATAAATTACTTTACAAATTAAAGCAAATAGGTATTGACGGTCAAGTAAACCAATGGATCGCGAATTGGTTGAGCAACAAACAACAAAGAGTAGTGATTGACGGATTTAACTCAGAGTGGGCGCCTGTCACTAGTGGCGTCCCTCAGGGCTCGGTTCTTGGCCCAGTGCTCTTCATTATTTACATCAACGACGTGGATGTTGGACTCAATAACCGCATTAGTAAATTTGCAGACGACACAAAGATTGGTAACTCGGTTCTAACTGACGATGACAGGCAAAACCTCCAAGAGGATTTGCACAAAATTTCAACTTGGTCGGATAGATGGGAGATGCCCTTTAACGTAGACAAGTGCCAGGTCCTTCAAGTTGGAACGAGGAATAAGAAGTTCGAATACGAAATGCGCGGCGTTAAACTCAAAAGTGTTCAGTGCGTCAAGGACTTGGGGATCAAATTAGCGTCAAACCTCAAATTCTCACAGCAATGCATCGATGCAGCAAATAAAGCGAACAGAATGTTGGGCTTCATTAAAAGAAACTTTGTATTCAAGAATAAAGATGTAGCTAATACTCCCGCTCTACAACAGTTTAGTCAGACCCCACTTGGAATATGCGGTACAGTTTTGGTCTCCCCACCATGCAAAGGATATTGCTAAATTAGAAGGTGTTCAGCGTCGGGCAACGAAAATTATCCCTTCCTTGCGCAACAAATCCTACGAAGAAAGGCTTTCTACCCTTAACATGTTCTCTCTTGAGAAACGTCGCCTCCGAGGAAAACTGATCGAATGTTTTAAAATACTTAATGGTTTCACGAATGTAGACAGATCAACATTGTTTATGATCGATGACACTTTGCGCACGAGGAACAATGGCGTAAAACTCAGATGTAGACAAGTAAATTCAGACTGCACCAAATTTTTCTTCACCAACGTTGTAGTGCGAGAATGGAATAAGCTCCAATCATCAGTGGTCCAGTGTAACACGATTGACTCCTTCAAAAATAAGCTCGACCGTCACTTCCTTCAACTTAATATCAACTAGAGTAGAAATGCAACGTTTTGGAGTCTTCTGATTAATGTAAAATCACTTAGGTTTAAGGACAGACCACCAAGTCTGGACCATGGGGTCTGTGTGGTCTGATTTTCTATGTAAATCTATGTAAATCTCTCTCTCTCTCTCTCTCTCTCTCTCTCTCTCTCTCTCTCTCTCTCTCTCTCTCTCTCTCTCTCTCTCTCTCTCTTGTCTCTCTTACAGGTTAAAGAAAGACCAAAGCACGCCTGAAAACATTAGACTTTACAATGATGCAAGGCGACGAGTAAAAGATTAGTGCATCAGGCAAAGCGTAGATATGAAGAAAATATTGCAGCCAACTGTAAAATAATCCGAAATCCTTCTTCAGTTACATAAACAACAGAAAGGCGATCAGAAGTGGAATTGGACCTTTAACAAACAGCGACGGTGCACTAGTGACTGACAGCCAACACGTTGCAAACCTATTAAATAATTACTTTTCCTCGGTGTTTAATAATAACAGTCCTCCCACCACCACCACCAACACCAGTACTAATGTAAATCCCGAGCATGCATTGTCTAACTTTGAAATAAAACCCGATGAAGTCCTTAAAGCCCTCAAATCACTTAAAACAAATAAAAGTCCTGGACCTGATAAAGTATATCCAACTCTGCTGAAAGAAACAAAGAGCGAAATACTCTCCTCCTCACAACCGTATTCAATATGTCCTTGCGACAAGGCATTGTCCCTTCAGATTGGAAAAAGGCTAACGTGACACCGATTTTTAAGAAAGGAGACAAAAAGTACCAGGTAATTACAGGCCCATTAGTCTAACTTCGGTTGTAGGTAAGCTACTTGAGGGCATAATTAGAGACAAAATTGTGAGTTACCTTGAAAGCCACTCATTAACTGGGGACTCACAACATGGCTTCCGAAACAAAAGATCCTGCCTATCAAATCTATTAACCTTTTATAACGACCTCTTCACTGTTTATGACGTAACCAAATCACTGGACGTAGTCTATCTTGATTTCAGAAAGCGTTTGATAAAGTCCGCATCATAAATTACTTTACAAATTAAAGCAAATAGGTATTGACGGTCAGGTAAACCAATGGATCGCGAATTGGTTGAGCAACAGACACCAAAGAGTAGTGATTGACGGATTTAACTCAGAGTGGGCGCCGGTCACTAGTGGCGTCCCTCAGGGCTCGGTTCTTGGCCCAGTGCTATTCATTATTTACATCCGAGACGTGGATGTTGGACTCAATAACCGCATTAGTAAATTTGCAGACGACACAAAGATTGGTAACTCGGTTCTCACTGACGAAGACAGGCAAAGCCTCCAAGAGGATTTGCACAAAATTTCAGCTTGGTCGGATAGATGGGAGATGCCCTTTAACGTAGACAAGTGCCAGGTCCTTCAAGTTGGAACGAGGAATAAGAAGTTTGATTACGAAATGCGCGGCGTTAATCTCAAAACCGATCAATGCGTCAAGGACTTGGGGTCAAAATCGCGTCAAACCTCAAATTCTCACAGCAATGCATCGATGCAGTAAATAAAGCGAACAGAATGTTGGGCTTCATTAAAAGAAACTTTTATTTAAGAATAAAGATGTAATACTCCCGCTCTACAACAGTTTAGTCAGACCCCACTTGGAATATGCGGTACAGTTTTGGTCTCCCCACCATGCAAAGGATATTGCTAAATTAGAAGGTGTTCAGCGTCGGGCAACGAAAATTATCCCTTCCTTGGGCAACAAATCCTACGAAGAAAGGCTTTCTACCCTTAACATGTTCTCTCTTGAGAAACGTCGCCTCCGAGGAAAACTGATCGAATGTTTTAAAATACTTAATGGTTTCACGAATGTAGACAGATCAACATTGTTTATGATCGATGACACTTTGCGCACGAGGAACAATGGCGTAAACTCAGATGTAGACAAGTAAATTCAGACTGCACCAAATTTTCTTCACCGACGTTGTAGTGCGAGAATGGAATAAGCTCCCATCATCAGTGGTCCAGTGTAACACGATTGACTCCTTCAAAAATAAGCTCGACCGTCACTTCCTTCAACTTAATATCAACTACTAGAGTAGAAATGCAACGTTTTGGAGTCTTCTGATTAATGTAAAATCACTTAGGTTTAAGGACAGACCACCAAGTCTGGACCATGGGGTCTGTGTGGTCTGATTTTCTATGTAAATCTATGTAAATCTCTCTCTCTCTCTCTCTCTCTCTCTCTCTCTCTCTCTCTCTCTCTCTCTCTCTCTCTCTCTCTCTCTCTCTCTCTCTCTATATATATATATATATACCAGGGTTGGCGGTTTAAACCAAATGGTTTACATTACAGACACATTACAGACACCTGTTATAGTTTGAGGGAGTTATCCCATATATATATATATATATATATATATATATATATATATATATATATATATATATATATATATATATATATATATATATATATATATATATATATATATATATATATATATATATATATATATATATATATATATATATATATATATATATATATATATATATATATATATATATATATATATATATATATATATATATATATATATATATATATATATATATATATATATATATATATATATATATATATATATATATATATATATATATATATATATATATATATATATATATATATATATATATATATATATATATATATATATATATATATAACTCGATTTACGTGAGTATTGTGTCCTTGAAGAGGTTGCGTTAATCAAAACAATGTAAATCAAACAAAAGGTAGGTTTCTATCGAAAAATAAATAATTACTTCATTCAGTGGAGAGAGAGAGAGAGAGAGAGAGAGAGAGAGAGAGAGAGAGAGAGAGAGAGAGAGAGAGAGAGAGAGAGAGAGAGAGAGAGAGAGAGAGAGAGACTATCCATATCACCGAGATATCCACTCAGGCACTCAGTCTCAGCCTCACTCGTGTGAGGAAGAAATGAGGGACTCCATGAGCGACTGGCTAGTATTGGTACCGGTACCGAGCAGTCTGGTGCCTGTACCTTATAGCTGGTACCGTTAGTACCGGTACCTGCCCAGTGCCCACCACTATTGTTGAGTAGCGTGGCAGCGTGGGTACTGTATTGTTGTTCAAGTGGCGCGTGGGAAGAACTGAGCTCAGCTGTGTGGCCGCGGCGCCGTGTGAGTCGAGTTGCGTGAAACATCTGGTGGCCACTCCATAAAATATCGCGTATAAGTGAAAAAACGTGTAAATTAAACATTTATTTGGATTTTGGACCCCGCGTTATTTCAAAAACGCGTAAACCAAACTCGCGTAAATCGAGTTACAGTATATATATATATATATATATATATATATATATATATATATATATATATATATATATATATATATATATATATATATATATATTTAATGTTTAATATTCACATAATATTTGCCAGCATTGCAATTAAAGGTTAGATCTGTTAGAGTTACATGCTAAAGGAAGAAAGCAAAATTTGAATTCACCATATCCATCTGGCGCCGCTTGGCGAGCATTTTTTATTTTATTTTTTATTTTTTTACAAATACAACTACGATAATGTTTGCAATATCTTTTATTTACTTTGTATGTTTATTATTTCTTTTATTATTATTATTATTATTATTAGACATGGGGTAATTGTAATCTGTAATTGTAATCAGTTACAATCGATTACAGTTTTCAAGTAATCGTAATTGTAATCGCTTACCCTCTTGTTTTTTTGCTAAGTAATCGTTATTGAATACATTAATAATGTAATCGTAATTGTGATTACTTTTGCGATTACATTAGCAAAGTTTTAGTTAATAGTTTCTTGCACAGCAAGTATGTATTATAAATATCTGTAGTAATTCAACCAATTTAATATTTAGTATGGTACATGTGTATGAAATTTGCAAGTTCACCTTTCAGTCCATCCTGTAATCACGATTGTAATCACGATTAATACATCATGTAATCGTAATCCTAATTGATTTAATTGTAATCGTAATCGTGAAAATATGAAGTAATCGTAATTTTAATCGATTACATAACATAAGTAATCGCAACATGTCTTGTTATTATTATTATTATTAGTAGTAAAAGTTTTAGTAGTAGTAGTAGTATTGTTATTAGTATCATTATAATAAGTAGGCTAGTAGTAGGGTTCACAGGAATGATACCCCCCCAGATCTCGTGAATCTTTGAAAGGGCGCAATTTAGGTCCTTCTATTGAAAGAAGTTGAATAATGCAGAGTGGAGTCGGCAGCGTATGAGTGGACAGGACAGTTTGTTATGGAAAGCAGATCATTGATGAATAACAGGAAGAGAGTGGGTGATAGGACAGAGCCCTGTGGAACACCACTGTTGATAGGTTTAGGGGAGGAACAGTGACCGTATACCACCACAGAGATAGAACGTCCGCAAAAGGAAACTGGAGATAAAGGAACAGAAAGAGGGATAGAATCCGAAAGAGGGCAGTTTAGAAAGCAAAGACTGGTACCAGACTCTATCGAAGGCTTTCGATATGTCTGATGCAACTGAAAAAGTTTCACCGAAACGGCTAAGAGAGGATGACCAAGAGTCACTTAAGAGTGCAAGAAGATTGTCAGTAGAATGCCCCTTGCGGAACCCATACTGGCGATCAGATAGAAGGTTAGAAGTGGAAAGGTGCTTTTGAATCTTCCGGTTAAGGATTGATTCAAAAGCTTTAGATAGACAGGAAAGTAAAGCTATGAGGCGGTAGTTTGAGGGATTGGAACGGTCACCCTTCTTAGGCACAGGCTGTACAAAGGCATACTTCCAGCAGGAAGGAAAGTTGATACGCAGAGACGAAAGAGTTTGACCAGGCAGGGTGTCAGCACGGAAGCACAGTTTTTAAGGACAATCATCTCCATCAGGTTCATAAACCTTTTGAGAGTTGAGGCCAGAGAGGGCATTTAAAACATCATTATGAAGAATCTTAATAGCAGGCATAAAGGAGACAGAGGGGGTATGAGTAGGAGGAATATGCCCAGAATCGTCCAGGGTGGAGTTCTTACAGAAAGTTTGAGTGAAGAGTTCAGCCTTAGAGATAGATGAGACGGCAGTGCACTCGTCAGGGTGAAGGAGAGGAGGGAAAGAGGAAGAAGTGAAATTGGTGGAGATATTTTTGGCTAGGTGCCAGAAGTCACGGGAGGAATTAGAAAAAAGCAAGGTGTTGACATTTTCTGTTGATGAAAGATGTTTCGGTAAGTTGGAGAATAGATTTGGCACGATTCTGGGCTGAAATGTAAAGTTCATGGTTAGTAGGAGTGTGAAGGCTCTGGTACCTTTTGTGAGCTGCCTCTCTATCTTTAATTGCACGAGAACAAGCATGATTAAACCAAGGCTTTTTAGCATGAGGAGTAGAGAAAGAATGTGGGTGCAGTATTTAAAAATGCTGGCTTACACTTGGGATTTAAATGATTTTAAAGACCACGGATTAGACTGAAATGTTGGTAGATATATGTAAGGAGGCTGTTAGATAATTAAGTAAGTTTTATATGTGTACAGTAAATAAGGTATGTTGAGGGAGAGAAAGTACTGCTGGCAATTAATGGTACCAACATGCTTCTTGGATTACAGGGATTAATTTATAAAAACTACAAAATTATCTCAACAAATTATCAATAGGTTTGGAAATATACCATATAGAGACACATGAGACAAATGTAATGGTATCCTCTTAACTTAAAAAAAAAAACGGTCATGCTAAATTTTATAGCAAAAATAAAGAAGCATGAAATAATTGAAAATAAACAAAACATTTTGAGTAAACTAAAAGACATGATGATGCTCGATAACATAGGATTAAAGACTTATCCTCACAGCTTGAGTTGAAGCACAGCACTCTCAGATCTATAAAGTTCATCCTCACAACAAGGGCAGATTAAAAAAAAAAAAAAAAAAACTTGAAGTTATTGATGGCAAACAAACAAATACAAACAAATCCTTTTCCTTGATATTTAGAAAAATAAAAAACATAACAGGCCACAATCATCACAAAAGTATTCATCTTTATAATCAAATACCAGAGGTAGGCAACGGGGACATGTCCAGTGGGGACATCCTTGGGTCTCACATCCAACCCATTTTGACTGTAAAACTTCCCTTTCATCATCCCAGTCCATGCCACATCCATTGCAGGTCTGGTCCTCCATTAGACCTACATTTTCTTCACCTGTTTCAGAAATCCTGGTTTGCTTCTTGTCTTTGGTGGATTTCGAATTTGTAGCTGACCCTTTACCTTTACCCTTGCCCTTTCCCTTAGGAGCATCAGTCTTTTGATGCTTCGTTGCTTTAGCATTAATTTCCGTTTGCTGCCTCTCAATATCCTGCTGTACATTCTCAGCAGTCATGACTCGAGCTTTAGACTGTATTCTCAGTGGTCGTTTACGACCCCGAGGTATTTCTTCTGCAGGAGGGAAGGGGATCTGGGAAGTTTCAGTAGATAGAATACCACAGGCAAATAGTGTGTTGGTGTTGGGATTTTGAGGACTTATGACCTGGGTAGGACTGTGTGTACTATTGGATTTTAATTCCTCATTTATAGTGATATGTACTGAGCTGGTAGAGGCATACTGCCTACAGAATCTGCTCGGCACAGAGCAATAGAGTCTGCTGATGAGCCAGGCTCTTCCTGAGGGATGTCATGAAGTGTCTGAATATCATCTGTTATGTTTTCCTCAGTTTGTGTGGCAGCATCTATTGCAGAGCTAGTTGGTGTCTCAGCAAGGTCAATGTTAGTGTCTGGAAGGAGCTTATTTCTTAGGAGTAGACTTTTATCTATTGCATTGGGGTTGAAAGGATATATACCACATTCACGAAAGCCAGCTTTGATGTTGGACATTGAATTTTTCACCCCTCAAATCCTTCCTTCACAATCCAAGGTTCAATCTGTCTTTCCCCTCTAGGGGAGTTATCTCTCTTACCTGACTGTAGTAACCCCTGGCACTTAACATTACTCTGGACGGAGCTCATTATCCCTAACCAGTGACCACAATCTGGTCACTACTCCACAATGTCCCTTTGAGACATAACTCCACAATGTCCCTTTTGAGACATAACACCAAGATTAGTGATAGGCAGTTCCACCCCAGCCAACCTCCTGATCCGCCGGCAGTGTAGGGACTTAACCTCAAGTCCCCTGGTACTCTCGATGGCAAGATTCGGCACCTCAGTCACCCATTCCTTTCACTCTAGTCTACTATCACTCCCTCATTCATTCTAACCTTTCATTTCGTCAGGTCTCCTAAGGTGGGGATACGAGAGCTTGCCACATCCTGAAGTCGGCCCACAGCGGCGCAACCCGTGTTGACTATTAGTTGCAGCCAATTTCTGCGAAATAAAGTGGCTACCATATCACAAAACCTTCCAACTACTACTCGCGTCTCCGCCAGGTGTGTTAATGCACCATAGGGTTACCAGTAGCCTTACAAACACTCTAAACACTTCATGTCTCACTGGATCGTCACTCCTAACTCGTCTGGAGAAGTCATGGCCACCGTAAAAGATGACCCTGGCACAGCACAGCCAGGAGAGACTTGTGTGCGAGGCATCCTCTCCTAGACTGCGTTTCCAGCGGGGCGATAGGTGGTAGGGGAATATAATGCTTTGAGGTGTTGCTGGCAGAAATCTGGGAAGGCGTTCTATACGGACTCGCCCCCGTTGTCCAGGTCGATACCTTCTTGGTCGTCCCGTAGTCAGCCACATACTGTCCTCGAGCCTCCACCACTTGTGTGTGTTTAGATTTAAGGGGGTGGAATGTTACGAATCTACTATAATGACTGATGAGGGTGAACACATATCGGGTTTTCTGACCTCCCGCAAACAAGTTGGTCAGATAGACACCTTTTTACAACGGTTTCCCTACTGATGGTAATTCCTGCCAGGGATGCTATAGTCCTTGAATCGTTCTCTAGTTGGATCTGTTCTACATAGTGACAGACGACTACTTTCAAGTTGCACCGATATGGAATATTTACTTGTGATTAACAGACTTAAGTTAAACGTTTATCAAAATGGAGAGAGGATTTTCCAAGAAATATTACAGTAGGTCAAATTTAAATAACTCATTTAGCAAACAAAAATTATCACTTCCGAACCCATGGTTAGAAACTGCTTCAACCGACAGTTGCAATATGATGGATCCTTTTAAAGTAAGACCACCTATCCTACTTCTAACTTAAATTCTACCTATTTAGACTCTGCCAGATTCTTAAAACCGTATTTAACTTGCAGTGATAGGAGGCCTATTCACGAGTTTTCGCCCGACCGGTAAATTTAGTAAAACAAAGTATGATTAATTAAGTCTAGTAAATAAATTTTAATCTAAGAATAATAATGATTAATATTTTTAAACTTCAGTAATAAAACTCTGCATTTGCATACTCGCTCTTCACTCGGGAATGTATACTCGCACTTCACTCGGGAAACCTTAACATTCCTCACTTAAAAGGTGAGCTGTTATTGAATTTGGCTATGGCCTATTAAAGCTATTTCCACATATTCTGTGATTAGTAAGCACTTAGGCAATTAATGATGAGTATCCCACCGCTTATGCCACTAGTGTGTTTCCTTCAACTCTCTTTTTAATATTTTACTAGAAGTGTGCTTCCTAGTTGTTAGGGTGACGCAGCACAAATGTTAAATTATGAGGTTTATTCACATTATGTTGATATATAATGGTAGTGAGCTTATTGAAATTAAGTAACAATATTATATACAATTCATCACGGTTGGTAATGGTAGCGAGCACACTGATATTAATTAACAATGCCACTGACAACTCATTATTCTGTTGGTAATGGTAGCGAGCTTTTACCGAGTTAGCCTACTTTACAATACTGATTACAACTCATCATTCCAATCACCAGAAGGGCCCACCCAATCACAGTTAATTTCATCAAATATATGGAGATATACTCAGTGAATCTCTTCCCCCTTCACGCGAGGAAACGAGGCTTCGTGGACCAAACGGTATTCTCAGTGACGAGGAGTGTCTTTGATGCAGCGCGCGAAGCGGCGAGCGGGAAAAAAATGAACTAATTTCCTCTCTTGACGAAGAGGAGGTGAAGGCCCGCTCTTCGCTAATATCTTCGCACATTTAATGCTTTATTACAACATTTTTCCATGTTGCTGTATTATTAATTGGGTATAAGAACAATTTAAGTTTTCTAGGCCTTATATAAAAAATAATACAATGCGAGAAACAATATTTTTCTGTTTATTCAAGACTTCACGGTTCCTATGATAATTTAAGCCAACACTGGAACACACCTCTCAACCAGCACGCCCCGCCCTTTAGTCTCAACTATTCACAACAGTTATCTTTTTTGAGCGTTTGAAGGGCGGGCACTTCGAACCATAAGCATGAATTAAGATTGCTGGGATGAATTTTAAAGTGACGGACTAACAGGCTTTCTCCGGGCGCTTGTTTCACAAGTCTGTATGAATATGTGGTGGTATTCGGTACTCCGTGCTGGGCTTACCACAGCCAGTCTCCAAACTCGTGACGTCACCTGTGGGTGGAGCTTAGCAAAGCTCAGCAATATAGATGATACCATTTTCCACCCACTGATAGGAGCTCTAAAGCTAGTTAAAATATATTTACAAGTGAGAAATAACGAAGGGAGAAAGAGATGTCTCATGGAACAGGAGGAAAATAAAGAAAATAAAAGCAGTTTATTCTAACGGTCTCCTAAGCTCCGCCCACAGGTAACGGGATGATATGAAAGCGAAGCAAACATAGCCACGGGTACCAACCAATTAAATGCATCAATGGAAATTTCTGCTATATATAATGTATGTCACTGTATCAAGCACTGTTTACATAAATATTAGTCACACTATATAATCCAATATAGAAATGTACCTCAATTGCATTAAGGTTTCGGTTTTCAACGTTTGTTTGATTTGCAGTAGTGCCAACACTACACGGAAAGATTGTTTCGAAGGTTAGGGACTGGGCATACCCTTCAACGGAAACACACTCTCTAAGCGACGCTTCGACGAAGAGGGAAGAGCTTCACTGAGAATATGGCGGTCAGAGATCGAGCTGCGGCTGGTCGCTATTGATGTACAAAGACTACCTCTTGATAAATTATCCAGTTCTGGGCCTGGATGATTTGCCTGATTCTGTCACTGAATTCAGAGTGTGGAGACGGCATTGGTCTTCTGTACCTAAAAGCTCCGTGCTAAATACTGGACTTAATACATTTGAGCAGTGCTCTAAATCCTGTTACAAAGAAATGATTACTTATTTATGCCACTTTGCCCATTTCATCTGCTATAGCAGAACAAAGTTTTTCTACACTTAAACATATAAAATCATTCAGACGGTTAACTATGGGTGAGGAGAGATTGGATGGGCTTGCGAAATCCTGCATTCACTGTGAAGTGATCAACCGTGATCTGACTGAAAATTTTGTAACGGCTGTGAGCGGCTTCTGGGGCTTCCTAAATGGACTAGCTCATCCCTGGCCTTCACCGGGCACGGGATGAGCTGCTGGCTGTGCTGCGTCGCCACGCCGCGTACCGTGTGAGGAGTAGAGTGGAACAATCTGGGAACTCCATCATCACCTCCGTCAGACAGAGCTCGGCCTATGTATGTGGATCCATGCAGCGGGAGTGGCTGGGCCTTCTGTACGTGTAGATTGTGCGTACGTGTGCCGTGCACACGCATATATAGCTGTCAATTATTAAAGCGTGTATGAATCTCGGTTGATCTCGTTCGATTATTTGTCCTGTTTTTTTTGTTATTTGTTATATATATGCCGCTTGGCGAAATAGAGCTATTATTATTATTATTATTATTATTATTATTATTATTATATTTTCAAAATAAGAAAAAAATAAGAGGAAACTTTATTCTGTAATTTTACACACACACACACCGCTCCGGTAGCTACACCGCTCCGGTAACTCAAGGCTTCTTCCCGGTGAGGCCCGATGGTCGGCCCAAGGCTTCTTCCCGGTGGGGCCTGATAGTCGGCCCAGCCCGTTCTGGCGCAGGCGAGTGTTTATAGTGGCGCCATCTTGTGCTGGCTCATGCTGCCCCCCCGGAACTCATCTTTGAGCCTCTCTTTGGAGAGGTTATCTAGAGCCCGGGTTGATGGGTGGTCTTCAGGCCAGCATGTGGGTAGTCTTAGGCCACTCGGCGGTGACTGAAAAACCTCAGCTGTGCGGCGGCCAGGATTCGAACCCGCGTCCCTCCTGGACCTCCTGAGCGCGGGGCCGTCACGCTAACTATTCAGCCACCACCTGCGGAATACTAGCAACAGAGACGTATGCACCCAACCGTGTTTCACGCTGCTGAGGTCGAGAGGCTTGATTCTCGTCCCAAGGTACGGTGAGACCCTGAGGAGCTGGAGTTGATGGCCAGCTTTGAGAAGTCCCACCCAGGTCATCCTGCCATGAATCAAGCTATCCTGAGGGAGGTGCTGCTCCACCGTACCCTGGACGCCATCAAGGGCTAGAGGCACCCCGACTACCAAGCTATGGTCGAGGCTGTTGTGGAGCAGTCCGAGTCGGCGCCAAGAGTGCCTCCTCTCCCGCACCCCCTGGATGTGTGCCGGCGTCCTGGAGACCGGCCCAACCTTGACCTCGGCCCAGGGAGCACTCCACCACCATCAACGGAGGACCCTGGCGCCGGATGCTCAACCGGTCGTATCTCAACATTTGGTCCTAAATCCGCCATTGTGGTTGCAAGTTCTGCCCTGTGCGATGTTCAAAAAACGTCCTAGGCGCCATCTTGTGACGTCAGGTCGCCCCTCAGCCTGACTGCTCGGAAGCGGGGCTAGATCCGACCAGTTCCGTCCTAACCCGTCGCCATTAAAGGAGTGTTTCCGCCTCATCCACATCTCCACCTCTATACACAATATAAGGTACGTGTTTGCACTCCTACTTACGTATAGCTTTACATTAAGGTGGCAAGAGTCACAGGAACGCCTTTTACGCATGATGTGTGGGTTAGTTGTGGAGATTTAAGTGTAGCCGATTTAGGCGGTGGCTTGGTTGGCATACATCAATATTTTTTTAATCTCATGAAGCTCTTATAGCCTCCATACATGTGTATAGCTTTATTTCAACGTGGCAAGGTTCACAGGAACGTCTTTCACGCATGATGTGTGCATTAGTTGTGGAGATTTAGGTGTAGCCAATAAGGCTTTGGCTCAGGTGGCTTGGATTAGTATTTCTTATCCCATGCACCTGTAATAGCCTTCATACATGTGTATAGCCTTATTTCAACGTGTCAGGGGTCACATAAAGGTCGCTCATGCATGGTTTGTGCATTAATTGTGGAGATTTAGGTGTAGCCAATAAGGCTTTGGCTCAGGTGGCTTGGATTAGTATTTCTTATCCCATGAAGCTGTAATAGCCTCCATACATGTGTATAGCTTTATTTCAACGTGGCAGGGGTCACATAAATGTCACTCATGCATGGTTTGTGCATTAGTTGTGGAGATTTAGGTGTAGCCAAGAAGGCTTTGGCTCGGGGAGCTGTACTCATATTTTTTTAACATGTTTCTTTCTTTATTATTATTGTTATTTGCTTTACGTCAATTTATTTTTAGATAACAGCAACATTGATATTTCTTTTCCTTTTAAGGGCCATTTAATTAGCTTACTGCAACATTGATATTTCTTTACCTTTTAAGGGTTACAATTATGCGTCTTAAATAATTACCGTATGTTCTAGTCCTCTGTAGTAATGTAGTTATTTCTGTGTTCCACAGATGGAGCTTGTTGCGGCATACATTTTCAATCGCAGACTGTGCAGGGAAAGGAGATATTGGGACCCACTCAACCCACTACATGTCAGTGATGAACACCTGGTGCAGGTGTATAGATTTCCCCGTCAGGAAATCATCAGGCTCTGCGATGAGCTGCGCCCCCACCTGGAAAGGAGAACCAGGAGGGCACATGCACTCCCAACACACACCCAGGTTCTGGCTGCATTAAGGTTTTTGCGAGTGGCAGCTTTCAAGGTGTTATTGGAAACGGTGTTGGAATGGACCAATCAAGGGCCATTGATAAAGTAACTCAGGTACTTTGTGAAAAGGCCAGTCATGAGATAAAGATGTCAACCACAGCAATAGATATAATAGAATTTTTAAGATAGTTTTCATGCATTTCATAATGATAAATAATGGATTAATGAATTTTCAACTTCACAGGAGACAGTGCGTATCCTCTGGAGCCATTCCTGATGACCCCAGTTGCATGCCCGACAACACTTGGGGAGGAACGATACAAGCCCTCGCAGGACAAGATGCGTTGTCGAACCGACCTTTGGGATCCTCAAGTCAAGGTGCAGGTGCCTACATAAGTCAGGAGGAAGTTTGCAGTATGACCCCAAGAAGACTATGAAGATTGAGACTTCTTGTATGCTCCTGTACAACTACTGAGTGGATCGCTGCAGAAGAAGTACCAGTTCAGCCTGTGAGAAACAACAGACAGATTCCTGGTCAAGTTGTCAGGCAGGAAATTATTAGAAACTTCTTTTCCTGAGTACAGGTAGGCATATATGTAGACCTTGCAGTTAGTAAAAGATTACTTTCAAATGTAAATGTGTACAACTTACAGTCGGAGGCGTAAGAACAAAACAACGTGGTGATCCAGAGGACTCGACTCCCACTGCAAGACTCTGGGAGTTTTCAACCATTGACAAGTGGCGGAGGGTTACCAACATGCTGCCTAACAGATCTTCAAGAGGGGCACCACCTCCACACCACACATTCTTATCACCTAGTTAGATACCCTACTTGTCCATCTCACATGGCCCATGTATCTCAGCATTCTGCACTCTTGGCTCCATGTCATCCTCTTCAACTTGTTGCTTCGAATAGCATAACTGGCCTCACATACATAGAAGTGTTCAATATACCTAGGCTATAATATTATATTTAAGGACTCCTATACGAGGTATCGCCCCAGACAGAGGTATCGAAGTAAGTCTGTCTGATGGTAGGCTGGCTGACTGCTGTCGGGACCCAAGCCAGCATGCCCTGGGGGTTGTGTGCGGGAGGAGGAAAGAGGGTAAAGGACAAATGGTGTGTGTGTCATTATCAGGGGTAACCGCGGTGGAGCGCAAACACTCGGTAGTTGTAGTCAAGGCTTAATTAAGTTGATGAGTGATGTTAGACTGTGTGAGCAGGTTTTTTACCACATGTTAGTGGGAACACTTGATAGTGTTGTGCTGGAAGCTTCCCCCGGGGTCTATGGGACTCCGGAAGGCTCCGGGAGGAGCCCATGCCAGGCACGACATTAAGAATATTTTTCAGTTGACCAGCAGACTTACTATAGTCAAACCATTTCCAATAGTCTGTTGAGGCAGTGGCTTCTGCAGGTCCTTTCCTCCCTTCTGCTTTGCCACACAGTTCCAGTTACCTATTTCCTCCGTTTCCTGTCCCGTCTTTCACAAACTGGGCACCTGTAATGCACCACTACTTGATTTACATTTCTCAGCCCTGAGCATCTCTTTGTGGCACCACTTATCACCCCCTGTGCACAGGGCAGAGTTAGTAGCCATTTCTCTTCCACACCAACTACCTTCCTGTATAGATGATTTCTCAGTAATTACTTATTTGTTGTGCTGTATCAGCTGTTACGTGCTACATCAAGCTGTAATACTCAAACTGCAGGTTAATCCAATAAAAAAAAGTGAATGACTAAGTCATGTGTTATTATTCCCAAGCTCCATTGGCAATGGCGAGTACACATTATATAACTGAAGCATATTACACATTCATTGAGCACAATTAAAACTAACTACCCTAATCAAATTAAATGTAACCTAACCTCATCTGACCTAATTAAACTAAATATAAGGTAACCTAACATAACCTGGCCTTTATGCCTGCTCCCAAAATGAAATAAATGGAAATAAATATGATATTAATTTGAAAAATATATCTGAGGAACAAAAAGAGGGAAAATGACAAGAATTGAACTATGAAACAAGAATTGTTGGCTAAGATGACCTCAACTGACTAAGAATGACAAGATCTACGCAATGTGACAGGTCAGAATTGAGTCTTGAAAATGATTTCTGATGATTAAGAATGACATGATCTACTGAATGACAACAATTGTCTGCTTTGAAAATGACCTCAGCTGAAATAATATTGCATGCATTTAACCTTTTTACATCCCTCTCCAACATCCTATTCCATTCAGTCACAACTGTTACCATAATCCCCTTTTCTCTCTTATATACATACATCACTCAAGTAGCATGTGCTCAATCATATCGTCGCCCCTCTTTCACCTACATGAATGTCACACCTTGGGACTAACACCTTGCCACCATCTGGAAGAGGATGTCCTCCTCCCCGGCACCACCACACGGCACTCAACACTCCCACCACTATCATTCCAACCTCCCACTGATGTGTTAGATCACTGAACCCCTACCTACTGTTCTTTACAATGTGTTTATAATGTGTACATTTTTAGCTTAGCGGCTGGTAAGACCAAATACACTATATTATTACTATTAACACACACACACTTGACCAATAAGCCCAGGCCACAACAGCCAGCCCAGCACAGTCACCAAAAAGATCAGACCTTTCACAGGACCCACCAACCACATGAAGCCTGGGGTGGAAAGTGAATAACAGATCATGCCGTCACAGTCACCATTTGTTCCAACAGATGAATATTTTCTGTTCTCTGTGCTACACACAGCCCTGTAACACCACCACAACAAACACTTGCACTCACACACACAGCAGAACTGAATCAGCACAGCACCTCAGGAGAAGTGGACCTTCATGTGCCTGACAATCTCACACTTAGTCATGAAACGTTTCCCACAAACATCGCACTTGAACCCTTTATGACCAGAGTGTCTGAAGACGTGCCTGTCCAATATCCTCTTCAGTTTGAACCTTTTCCCACAAACTTCACACTCATGACTTCTTGCATCAGTGTGTGTAACAAGGTGTAATTTGAGGTTACCCTTCCGACTGAAACATTTCCCACAAACTTCACACTCATGATTTCTTTCACCAGTGTGTGTAAGAGTGTGTAATTTAAGGTTACTCTTCCTAATGAAACATTTCCCACAAACTTCACACTCATGATTTCTTGCATCAGTGTGTGTAAGAGTGTGTAATTTGAGGTTATCCTTCCGACTGAAACATTTCCCACAAACTTCACACTCATGATTTCTTTCACCAGTGTGTGTAAGGGTGTGTTTCTTGAGGGTACCCTTCAGACTGAAACATTTCCCACAAACTTCACACTCATGTTTTTTTCCACCAGTGTGTGTAAGAGTGTGTGTGTTGAGGGTACCCTTATGATTGAAACATTTCCCACAAACTTCACACTCATGATTTCTTTCACCAGTGTGTGTAAGAGTGTGTAATTTGAGGGTATCCTTCCGACTGAAACGTTTTCCACAAACTTCACACTCATGATTTCTTTCACCAGTGTGTGTAAGAGTGTGTAATTTGAGGGTACCCTTGTGACTGAAACATTTCCCACAAACTTCACACTCATGATTTCTTTCACCAGTGTGTGTAAGAGTGTGTAATTTGAGGGTACCCTTCTGACTGAAACATTTTCCACAAACTTCACACTCATGATTTCTTTCACCAGTGTGTGTAAGGGTGTGTGTGTTGAGGTTACCCTTGTGATTGAAACATTTCCCACAAACTTCACACTCATGGTTTCTTGCACCAGTGTGTGTAAGGGTGTGATGTTTGGGGTTACTTCTATTACTAAACCTTTTGCCACACTCCAGACTTTCATGAGGTCTTACACCAGAGTGTGTGGGTGTATTTGTTGAGGTCATCCTTCCCTGCATGTCTTTTCTCACACTCTTGGCTTTGGTCAGTAAACTTGCTCTCATTCTCAGATCTTCTCACACTTCTGAAATTCAAACTTCCCCCTTTGTGGATGAAGAGGCCAGCAGTTGTTGTTGTTGTTGGTGGTTGTGTTGGTGGTGTTTTTTTATCACTCCTGAACCTCACACCAGTAGCAGTCTGCTCCTGCTGATCCCAGCCACTCCAGCTGCTGTCCCGCCTTGAACCCTCCACTGCAACACTACTCTGGATGTGAGGAGTTGGCTGGCCTTGAGGAACCTCAGAGATGCTGGAGAAGGCGGCGAGGTTGCTTCAAAGCCACATTCAAGTGACCAATTGAGCAGGCAAGGCGAGGGATGCACCAAGGAGTCCTGAAGTCAGCGGCAGCAGGGACGGAACAAGTACTGACCACAGCAACTGTCTCGATGCCTCACTTCAACACTAACACCAGTGGTGGACATTGGGACACAAAGTCATGTGCTGAAAAAAAAAAAAAAAAAAGAACATAAGAACATAAGAACGTAAGGAGTCTGCAAGAGTCCGGTTGGCCTATATAAGGCAGCTCCTGTACACTCAACTCCACCTTACCTCACCATCCATGGCTTTATCTTGTATTGGATCCTATGCACTTAGTGTATTTGGGTGTTATGAGAAAACTTCTCAATCTTTGGCTCAAAGGACCCTTAAATGTAAGGATAGGCTCTCACAAGAAAAACTTAACATCTAAAAACCTGGTCAATGTAGCAAAATTCATGCCTGCGGAATTCAACTGTAAACCAAGGTCGCTAGATGAACTTGATAGATTCAAAGCAAATGAGTCAAGAAGTTTTCTTCTATATACAGGCCCTGTGGTTTTGAAAGATACCACTGACATCAACATATATAACAATTTCATGTTGCTGTTCAGTGCAGTCAATCTCTTGTCCAGAAAAGATATTCCAAATTCTGTTGAGTATGCAAAAGACTATTTACTCAAGTTCACTGAGCACTTTATCCAGATATATGGGAAAAGATATGCTGTTTACAATGTTTGTAATTTGTGGCATCTACCTGATGATGTCGCAAAACATGGTACTCTTGATAGTTTTTCGGCATTTAAATTTGAAAACTTTTTGGGAGTCATAAAAATCTCTTGAGGAAACCCAACTTCCCTTTATCTCAAGTTATCAATAGGATTTCAGAAAGAAATATAAGTATGGATGTGGAAGAACATATCTATCCTGTCCTGAAAAAGATTCACGCACAAGGCCCTTTAGTTGATGAAATGGTATGCCAGCAGTACAAGGAATTATACTTGGAAAAATACTGTTTTAAAGTCACACCTGCTGATCAAGGAGTAATGATTAACAATGAAATTGGATGCATTCAAAATATTATTTCAAATAAATGTGAGCCTAATAATATAAGTATAATATATCAAGTATATCAGGTTAAGGAAATTGTTTTTCATTACCCATTATCATCTGCAAATTTAGGAATTTACAAAGTTAAAACACTGCAAAAAGATTTGAAGATATCTTCTTACATGGCAATCCAAAGAAAATATTTGCTGATACAATTATCACAAAATTCATTTGCTGCTTTTCCACTTGTTCACAGCCTTCAGCCACAGTGATTCAATCAATCAGCATGACTTCCAAAGAGTTTTGTGTAGTTGTGTTTGTTGAAACACATTTGGCTTTCAAAAAATGAAAGAAAATGTAGATGGCCTCCATACAGAGACTCCCAGAAAACTCAAAAGGCTATCAAGGATCAAGTCATGCCTGGGGAAAGTTGGCCTACCTATCCAGTGTGAGTACTTGGCTTTTAGGGTGAGTATTTTTCTTCCTGTTGAGGTATTATTTGGCCTCATGTAGGCTCATACTGTCCCCTGATTTCCTATGGTACACATTCAATCACAGACAAGTTGGGGACTGCAGTTAGTTAATCTTTGAAGTTGCACCTTTGATAGGATGTTAATTCAAAGGTGTTGAAATTATTATTCAGGATTTATCATTACAGATTGAAGCGTAAAAGACTTTATGAAGACACAGACTGCTCTGACTCATCTGGAGATACATCAACTATGCAGCCAAGCCCAAGCACAATTCCAGAACCCCCTCGTGTTTCTGGTTTCCCATCTCTTCAAAGAAGTAATGCTTTTTGCATCCCTAAGGTTGACAGAGACACGCATTCTGACCGTAAGTGCTGCTAACTTTGCATAAACATTTTGGGTGTAACTGTAATATCTTACATTTATCTTTTAACTTTTTTGCAATATTGATAAAAGCTTAATTTGTATACATTGTTTATCATGTTTCATATAAGTAATTTAGATATTCAATTAGTATACCTCATGAAAAAAAATTCTCGTGAAATAGTAGTGAAACTGGAATTTTTTCAAGCTTCATACATGACATCATTGTTTAAAAGACTTACTGAACCTATACACTCTAATCAGAGTACCTGTAGACCAGAATGATTGCATGCAAATCTATTCCAGGAACTGATGGACATAGTTGAATTTATCACACTGGTCACAAATCAAATCTACACACGGCCATTCCAGCACTACAGTAATGTTAACATTACAGTCTGGCATGTACACAAGTATATCCTAAGGCACCTGATAGACATAGGTCACACTGGTTACAGATTACACTTATATCTATAGCCATTCTAACGCTACAGTAACCTTAACATGCACTTTACACAAGATACATGGGCTTACCAATGTGGACTAAGCAACCATGGTAAGGTATGGTCTGGAGTTAAAGGCTGACTAACAACAAAATCACTGTGTGATATTTCATTACATACTATTCTACATACTATTCTGCTTGTTCTAGTGACTTAGAAATCTGAATCTGAAATTTCTATGGCAACTTTTTCTTTGAGAATTGAAGACTATTCTACTTGCTTTAGCAAGATGTGAGACACGCACGGAAGATCAAACTAAACTGCTTCAACAACTAATGGCAACGCAGAAGGATATGCTACACCAGCTGTTGACAATGCAGTCGGTATCATCATCATCACAGGAATATGACTTTACTGCTGTTGATGATGTACTACCAATTGAAACACTTCAGGATTTGATGCTCTTGAAGGAAGACTGACATCTGATCAAGAATTTAAAGAGCTTATGGTAAGTAAAATTAATAATTTTATTAACACTTTATTTGAATGATGTTACGTGTAGCGATCCATGCTATTTTTATGATATTTACTTGTGTCTGTCTGTGTGTATGTATGTCCTACAACTATATCATTGTGTGTCCAGTATCTTGTTTCCGTCTATTTATGTCTCAACTTGTGTCTTGTTGTGCCTTTAGCCCTATGGCATCATGTCAACAACACGTGTCCTGCAGCTGCTCCGTCCATCCCAGTCTCCCTCCCCTCACCCGTTCATAGAAAAAATGTTTGTTTGTTTTGCTTTTTTCCTTAACTCCTCCCATACCCTTCTCCTGAGCCACTCACAGAAAACTATCCATGTTTGGGTGTGACCTACAATGACCTCCATACACTGCCCATACCCTGTCATCGTGTCCACTCACTTCTCCGCCCACTAATTGTGACCAATCCCTGCCCTAAATTATGTGTAAAATAAGGTTTTGTTCCACCCCTTTGTGTTTCTTTCCCTCCCTCTTTTGAATTGTATAAAAAGTCCTTCTCTTGCCTTCACTTCACTTCAGCATTCCAGGTGCCTTGGTCCCTCCCTTCCCCTACCGCTCCTCTCTAGTCTTGTGTAAGTACAACATAATGTGAATTTCCCCGGTAACTTAGTGTGTGTGTGTGTCTGCGGGTTAGGTGTTATGTTGTAGGATTTATTTGTGTCTTCATATTTGTGATTTTATTTATTTACCGTACTTTACTGTTGTGCTTATTTTATCTTAAAGTAGTAACTGGACTTATCTTTTGGAACTTGTAAATATTTCACTTTCATTTTTGTTGTATTAATATAATTTCTTTTGTTATTAAATTAAGAAACCATTTTAAAGTTTTCCTTTTTTCCTTTCTTGTCCATTGTTTTAAGTTTACTTAAGTGATCCCTTTTATTTATTTTTTGATTGTGTTTATGCATCTAGAGGCCCCTTGGTAATGATTACCAAAGGTTGTGTAACAATGAATGATAACAAAATAAACTGGAATAATGTTTTACATATTTTAGCCTAACTGTGTGTGAAAGACGCAGTCAGGTTCTTTTAGTTTGAGTTTGCAAAACTAGTTGATCACACTCTAGTCGTAGTTAAATCAAGCGAACTGTATGTTGGGAAAATACTTCAAATGCATGATAAAAAATAACAAAGAACATATTATGATCTAAGTTATATGTTTTAGGTACAACGGCTGAAGGTTTTGGGAGGAACTACATTGAGAGTTGCAGTAAAGTCAATTTTGGATACTGTCATGTCAAATCGACTGCAACAGAAATTCAATTGGGAGGGCAAGAAGTGTTGGAAAACAAAGGAGAATTTCACCAAGATAGGATTCAAGTCAACAAAGCTTTGTCAACTGGTGTGTGGTGAGTACAATTTCAAGTATATATGAATCATGTAATTAGAACAGTCCAACTTAAGAAATGCTAAATAATACTTGATGTTGGTATTAGAAGACTGCTATGTTGGTTATCATAAACATTGAATATATTGTTTTCTTCCCATAAACAATTCAAAGAAACTATCCTCCAGGTGAATAAAGAAAAATTGGAAGCTCTTCTGCTGTGGCCACCTCTTTGTTAGACGTTCCTGAATGGGTGAGGCATCAGAGAGATAGTTTGATAAATCTTATACTTTCTTTCAAGCAGAGGAAAAATATTTATTGTACTTGAGTTCGAGAGTAAGTCATGAGTAGAAATTATTCATAATGTTCCTGCATGCTTCTTCAGTCCTACATGGTGGAACACCGTTCCCTTGCCGTATGGCAGCTGTGCCCACTGGCCAGTGGTTAGGCACCTGGGGGTTATTGGCTTCCCACCCACCCGTAGCTACGCCACTGTAACCTTCCCTATTTAAGTAACACCTGACTGGGATGACAGGGTGACTAATGAGGAGGTGATGAGAAGGTCTAGAGTAGAGGAACAGCAGCCTTTCAGTGGCCATTAGATTTTACAGAATTAATAATGTATAGTTAATATATTTACATCACATTATTTTTTGACAGGAGTGCTGCTCATGAAGCCACAATTTTCTACAGATGAGAAGGAGATTGGTCAAGCAATTATGAAATATCTCCGTTGTTCCAGCGATCGTTGTGGAGGTAGAGCACAAAGGTTGAAATCCCAGTCAAATGATTCAGCACATTCATCACAAGATGGTGTTTTGTCAGACATAGATAGCTAGATCTTAATTAGGTGATTGATCACAATAGCCATGTCAGAGTATGGTTTAAGTATTTGTATACGGTTCTTTTTTACTGGGAAAGTAATGGAAGGAATTTCATCTCATGCATTACAAAAGATTCTCCAAGGAAAAGATTACTGGATTTGTTATTTTCAGTTTCTGTTTGAATCCCCTTAACTTCTTGCAATGTTTCATGCAGTTAATACTGTATTCATCATCATCATCATCATCATTATTATTATTATTATTATTATTATTATTATTATTATCATTATTATTGTTCATTAGTTGTTGTTGTTTTTCAGTTCAGTTTTTACTTCCCAAATATTGGAGTTGAAGAGTTAGTTAATTTATTTTTGAATATTCTGTTTCCTGTTTTATTTATTTTTCACAGATAATGGTGATTTTTGTTGGCAAAATGAAGAAATAGTTGAGGAAAGGTACCATAAATAATGCTATCCTGCATGAGTTGAAGGAGATTTTTTTTCAGGAGTACAGTCGTCAAGGGACCATATTGGCTATCCAGCGGACTCGAAGACAAGTAGTTTGGACTTAACTCGGATCCTCTTTTCTATTTCGGGAAAAAATAATACTGGCTGTCGTTTGGAGCCAAATGTCCAAACGTGGTACCTGCTGATAGAAAAAAAAATGTATTTACCCTTTGCTGGTAAGGTTTTAAGGTTTGCATCTGTGTGTGGTGTGTGTGACCGCTGAGGGCGAATGTGCCGCGGGCCGCAGTCTCCTGAGCGGCCCAAACAGACAAAATACTAGCTTGGGGGTTTTGTATTTTTTTGCCCAGGGCTTTATTTTGCTCTCCAGCAGCTTAAGAATGATTTAACTTGCTGTTAAATAATTGTTAGCTTAAGAACCTATAGCTATTTTGACTTCTGGTCTTAAGATAAGTGATTTACAGACACCCTCTCCAGCGAGAGGGCATCTGTAAATCACTTATCTTAAGACCAATCAAAATAGCTACTAACAATTATTTAACAGCAAGTTAAATCATTCTTAAGTTGCTGGAGAGCAAAAAGCCCTGGGCAAAAATACAAAACCTCAAGCTAGTATTTTCTGTTTGGGCCGCTCAGGGAGACTTATGGCCCTAAGCCCCACGGTGATCACACACACCACACACAACCTTACCAACAAAACCAACCAATATTTTTTTCCAATAGAAAAGAAGATCAGTTAATCAAGCTGTACTTGTCTCTGAGTCACCAATAATATGGTCTCTGAGCTATGAAAAGGATACAGGACATTAGGTTCATTCTGTTTCCTGTTTTATTAATTTTTCACAGATAATGACAATTTTTCTTGGCAAAATGAAGAAATAGTGGAGGAAAAGTTTCAAAAATAATGTTTTCCTGCATGAGTTGAGGGAGATATTTTTTTCAGGAGTACAGTGCATCAATTACGCTATAAAAAGGATGCAGAATTTAGGGCGAGATTCCCATGTGTGTTTGTGTGTGTGTGTGTGTGTTTACCTAGTTGTAAGGAAAAGAGCCATACTTAGCCTCATGCTGTCATCCCGTCTATGTCTTTTTCTATCCAACTTTGTCTTAAATTCATGTATTGTTTTTGCACACACAATCTCATGAAGTTCATTTCAAGCTGTTATACTTCTATGTGGAAAACTGTGTGTTTCTTTGTCTTTTCTGAATGTCGTCTTTTTCAGTTTCTTGCTCTGCCCTCTTCTACCACTTAACGTCCTTCATCACTAGGTCTTCTCTATCAATCTTCTCCATATCCTGTGTGTGTGTGTGTGTGTGTGTGTGTGTGTGTGTAGAGGGAGAGATGTATCTCACCATGATGCTGTGATTTGTCTGTTGTATAGTATAGAGGGAGAGATGTATCTCACCATGATGCTGTGATTTGTCTGTTGTATAGTATAGAGGGAGAGATGTATCTCACCATGATGCTGTGATTTGTCTGTTGTATAGTATAGAGGGAGAGATGTATCTCACCATGATGCTGTGATTTGTCTGTTGTATAGTATAGAGGGAGAGATGTATCTCACCATGATGCTGTGATTTGCTTTTGATTTCTTATGGAAAGAATATATTTTGCATCATATAATGATTATTGTCTTATTTATAGCACTTATATGACACATTCTAGCAGTAAATTAGCTCACACTTTGCCAATCTTAAATCTTGCCAGTGTAAGACATATCAAGGTCAAACAGCACCATGTCAAGCAAAGTTGAAAGGTTGAGTGCTTGATATGAAGCAGCAAAATTACATTTTTGTATTTGAGTTGCATTTTTTCATGTCGATCCTTAGGTCTGACAATCTTTGGGTTCACGGATGTTATAATTTGCATTCATTTATTTTTCATGGATGCTTGCAATATGTGTCCAGTCATATAACCACCATTATTGAATGTGCTCAAAGTTACTATGCAACATAGATCATTTTTTGGCCTCATTATTTAATAAGATACTATTGTATTATCAAAGATCTAAAATGATCCAAAGAAAATGGATGACAAATTATAGCATCTGTTAGAACCCTAACACTTGAAAATCCAGAATACTGGCATAATATGATTTGATAATCCCATTTCAGTGTTGTGTTTGCAGTTATTTGTTGTCTGGATTTCATTGTGATTTTAACTGTTCTCAATACCACCCCGCTTTGGAGGTGTGATTTTCCTTTTGCCTTCTTGAAGCTTCATGTCACTGACTGTGTATGTCATTAGAAAACAACGTTATGGAGGAACAGCGTCTGTTACTTCATAAGGTCTTCTTCTGATGACATACACAGTCAATGAGATGAAGCTTTGAGAAGGCAAAAGGAGAATCACAGCTGCAAAGCGGGGTGGTAATGGAAACAGTTGGTCCATGTTGGCCTGCAACCGGCTCAGAATTGGGCCGGCACTGGTATTAATAGAAGGCTGCATAGGCCCAGTATTGGCTGCAGTATGGTTACGGAATGCCAATATAGATCTGTTTCTGGCACGCAGCTTAACCGATTCAGGCCCGGGGTGCAAACATATATCGGCAAGTAAATGGCCCGCTGTTGGGCCTCCGCTCCTTCCTGTCCCAAGTGTAGCCTGTCCACACCCTGGCCCTCCCCTCCTTCCTGTCCCAAGTGTAGCCCGTCCACACCCTGGCCCTCCCCTCCTTCCTGTCCCAAGTGTAGCCCGTCCACACCCTGGCCCTCCCCTCCTTCCTGTCCCAAGTGTAGCCCGTCCACCCTGGCCCTCCCTCCTTCCTGTCCCAAGTGTAGCCCGTCCACACCCTGGCCTCCCCTCCTTCCTGTCCCAAGTGTAGCCCGTCCACACCCTGGCCCTCCTCCTTCCTGTCCCAAATGTAGCCCGTCCACCCTGGCCCTCCCTCCTTCCTGTCCCAAGTGGCCCGTCCACACCCTGGCCCTCCCTCCTTCCTGTCCCAAGTGTAGCCCGTCCACCCTGGCCCTCCTCCTTCCTGTCCCAAGTGTAGCCTGTCCACACCCTGGCCCTCCCTCCTTCCTGTCCCAAGTGTAGCCCGTCCACCTGGCCCTCCCCTCCTTCCTGTCCCAAGTGTGGCCGTCCACACCCTGGCCCTCCCTCCTTCCTGTCCCAAGTGTGGCCCGTCCACACCCTGGCCCTCCCTCCTTCCTGTCCCAAGTGTGGCCGTCCACACCTGGCCTCCCCTCCTTCCTGTCCCAAGTGGCCGTCCACACCCTGGCCTCCCCTCCTTCCTGTCCCAAGTGGCCCGTCCACACCCTGGCCCTCCCTCCTTCCTGTCCCAAGTGGCCCGTCCACCCTGGCCCTCCCTCCTTCCTGTCCCAAGTGTAGCCCATCCACACCTGGCCCTCCCCTCCTTCCTGTCCCAAGTGTAGCCCGTCCACACCCTGGCCCTCCCCTCCTTCCTGTCCCAATTGAAGCCAGTCCACACCCTGGCCCTCCGCTCCTTCCTGTCCCAAGTGTAGCCCGTCCACACCCTGGCCCTCCCCTCCTTCCTGTCTCAAGTGTAGCCCGTCCACACCCTGGCCCTTCCCTCCTTCCTGTCCCAAGTACAGCTAGTCCACACCCTGGCCCTCCCCTCCTTCTTGTCCTAATTACAGCCCGTCCACACCCTGGCCCTCCCCTACTTCCTGTCCAAATTACAGCCCGTCCACACCCTGGCCCTCCGCTCCTTCCTGTCCTAATTACAGCCCGTCCACACCCTGGCCCTCCGCTCCTTCCTGTCCTAATTACAGCCCGTCCACACCCTGGCCCTCCCCTCCTTCCTGTCCTAATTACAGCCCGTCCACACCCTGGCCCTCCCCTCCTTCTTGTCCCAAGTACAGCCCGTCCACACCCTGGCCCTCCCCTCCTTCCTGTCTCAAGTACAGCCCGTCCACACCCTGGCCCTCCGCTCCTTCCTGTACTAATTACAGCCCGTCCACACCCTGGCCCTCCCCTCCTTCCTGTCCCAAGTGTAACCGTCCACACCCTGGCCCTCCCCTCCTTCCTGTCCCAAGTGTAGCCCGTCCACACCCTGGCCCTCCGCTCCTTCCTGTCCCAAGTGTAGCCCGTCCACACCCTGGCCCTCCCCTCCTTCCTGTCCCAAGTGTGGCCGTCCACACCCTGGCCCTCCGCTACTTGCTGTCCCAAGTGTAGCCCGTCCACAACCTGGCCCTCCCCTCCTTCCTGTCCCAAGTGTAGCCCATCCACACCCTGGCCCTCCCCTCCTTCCTGTCCCAAGTACAGCCTGTCCACACCCTGGCCCTCCTCCTTCCTGTCCCAAGTGTGGCCCGTCCACACCCTGGCCCTCGCCTCCTTCCTGGACCAAGTGTAGCCGTCCACACCCTGGCCCTCCGCTCCTTCCTGTCCCAAGTGTGGCCGTCCACACCCTAGCCCTCCCTCCTTCCTGTCCCAAGTGTGGCTCGTCCACACCCTGGCCTCCGCTCCTTCCTGTCCCAAGTGTAGCCCGTCCACACCCCTGGCCTCCCCTCCTTCCTGTCCCAAGTACAGCCGTCCACACCTGGCCCTCCCTCCTTCCTGTCCCAAGTGTGGCCCGTCCACACCCTGGCCTCCCCTCCTTCCTGTCCCAAGTGTGGCCCGTCCACACCCTGGCCTCCCTCCTTCCTGTCCCAAGTGTAGCCCGTCCACACCCTAGCCCTCCCCTCCTTCCTGTCCCAAGTAGCCTGTCCACACCCTGGCCCTCCGCTCCTTCCTGTCCCAAGTGTAGCCCGTCCACACCTAGCCCTCCTCCTTCCTGTCCCAAGTGTAGCCCGTCCACACCCTAGCCCTCCCTCCTTCCTGTCCCAAGTACAGCCGTCCACACCCAGGCCTCCCCTCCTTCCTGTCCCAAGTACAGCCCGTCCACACCTGGCCTCCCCTCCTTCCTGTCCCAAGTGTGGCCCGTCCACACCCTGGCCCTCCTCCTTCCTGTCCCAAGTGTAGCCCGTCCACACCCTCGCCCTCCCCTCCTTCCTGTCCCAAGTGTACCCGTCCACACCCTGGCCCTCCCTCCTTCCTGTCCCAAGTAGCCCGTCCACACCCTGGCCCTCCCTCCTTCCTGTCCCAAGTGTGGCCCGTCCACACCTGGCCCTCCCTCCTTCCTGTCCCAAGTGTAGCCCGTCCACACCCTGGCCCTCCGCTCCTTCCTGTCCCAAGTGTGGCCGTCCACCTGGCCCTCCTCCTTCCTGTCCCAAGTGTGGCCGTCCACACCCTGGCCCTCTCCTTCCTGTCCCAAGTGTGGCCCGTCCACACCCTGGCCCTCCCCTCCTTCCTGTCCCAAGTGTAGCCCATCCACACCTGGCCCTCGCTCCTTCCTGTCCCAAGTACAGCCCGTCCACACCCTGGCCCTCCCCTCCTTCCTGTCCCAAGTGTAGCCGTCCACCCTGGCCCTCCGCTCCTTCCTGTCCCAAGTGTGGCCCGTCCACACCCTGGCCTCCCCTCCTTCCTGTCCCAAGTGTAGCCCGTCCACACCCTGGCCTCTGCTCCTTCCTGTCCCAAGTTTGTCCCGTCCACACCCTGGCCCTCCCCTCCTTCCTGTCCAAAGTACAGCCCGTCCACACCCAGGCCCTCCCCTCCTTCCTGTCCCATGTGTAGCCCGTCCACACCCTGGCCCTCCCCTCCTTCCTGTCCCAAGTGTAGCCCGTCCACACCCTGGCCCTACCCTCCTTCCTGTCCCAAGTGTAGCCCGTCCACACCCTGGCCTCCCCTCCTTCCTGTCCCAAGTGTAGCCCGTCCACACCCTGGCCCTCTGCTCCTTCCTGTCCCAAGTTTAGCCCGTCCACACCCTAGCCCTCCCCTCCTTCCTGTCCCAAGTACAGCCCGTCCACACCCTGGCCTTCCCCTCCTTCCTGTCCCAAGTGTGCCGTCCACACCTGGCCCTCCCCTCCTTCCTGTCCCAAGTGTAGCCTGTCCACACCTGGCCTCCCTCCCTCCTTCCTGTCCCAAGTGTAGCCCGTTTACACCCTGGCCCTCCCCTCCTTCCTGTCCCAAGTGTAGCCCGTCCACACCCAGGCCCTCCCCTCCTTCCTGTCCCAAGTACAGCCCATCCACACCCTGGCCCTCCCCACCGTCCAGTCCCAACTGTAGCCGTCCACCCTGGCCCTCCGCTCCTTCCTGTCCCAAGTACAGCCCGTCCACACCCTGGCCCTCCCCACCTTCCTGTCCCAAGTGTAGCCCGTCCACACCCTGGCCCTCAGCTCCTTCCTGTCCCAAGTGTAGCCTGTCCACACCTGGCCCTCCCTCCTTCCTGTCCCAAGTGTAGCCCGTCCACACCCTGGCCTCCACCACCCGCACACTCACCCTGGGGCCTGCACGCCAGGGGGCTCCTCCTCCTCCACGAGAAACACTGCCAGGGCACTTCAGGGCACGCGGCGGACCTCGACCTTGATCTTGATGTCACAGGGGACTTGTTTGCTTCATCCTCCTCTTCTTCTTCTCCTTCCTTTATAGCTTCTTGGGTCCTTCTTGAGTGTTTCACTTTTCTGTCTCCCTATATTCAGACTTTCCTATTTTATCCTTTCCGATTGACCTATTTTCCCATTTCTTTATTTTATTTCCCTGTTTTCTTCTTTTCCCTTCTCCTCTTGTTTATCTGCAACAATAAACTATCAAACAATCAAATCTCCTTTTGCACATCTTCTTAGGTCCTTCTTCTTCTTTTTTTTTTTTTTGTACCTAGATTCAGATTTTCCTTTTCCTCTCTTCTGATTTAGTATTATTTTTTTTTCTTTTTTTTTTTTTTCTTCTTTTTTTTTCTCTTCTTTGTGATTCTTTTTTTTTTCTCTATCTATTGTTATGCCGGACGTGTTACTTGGGTTCCGTGTCGCCGTCAGGAGACTCCGTGGGAGGGAGATATGTAAACACTTTGCACAGTTTCTGTAGTTTAATGTTCTTCCTTAGTAGTACACTTCACTCTGACTCTTCACTTACCACTAGCTTACTATCACTGGGACTGGCCCTCTCTCGCCCTCTTCTCCTATATATATCCAGAACAGTACAGTCTAGAATATTACAGTATATTTCAGATCATACAAGAACATGTAGCAAAAATATATGCGAGTTGGCAACACTTCCCGCCTGGCGCCTGGCCGCGCCCCGTGGACGGCCAGGACGGCTCGCCTTATCCCCGCCTTTGCTCGTTTCTCCGGGAGCCTTCTAGAGGCCTATGGTCGCCGGGGGAAGCTTCCAGCACAACACTATCCCCCCCTCTTAATTGTGATCGTCCCGATCACACACTTAACTATGTACAAACGTAAGAGAATTAATCAAAAACATAATAATCGTCGTATCGCTGTGGACGCCTGCGTTGTCTCTGTCTTCTGCTCGTTGCCTCCTGCGTCTGTCTCTTGGTGCGCCTCGTCGTCGTCCGCTTCTTGGGGTGTCCCTGGAACATCTGCCGAAGCCGGGAGGTTATCTCCCTCGGCTGAAAGGGTCAGGAGGCCTACGTCGTCGTCGACCTCCTCTCGGTCCTGGACGTCCCTTGCGTTTTCGTCGGCTGCTGGGTGTCTGTAGTTGTTCCAGGTGTAGTTTCCCGGACCGTGGTACCTCCATAGGCGGTTGACGTGGACAACTTTCGGCTTGGTCTTTTCCGTTCTCCGGATTCGGTAAGTCACGTCGGAGAGGCGTTCTAGCACAGTGTAAGGGCCTTCCCAGGGGCTTCTTCTTAGCGGCACCTTCATATTCCTTCTTCCTCTTATAGCATTCGTTCTCCTTGTGCCCAACCTTCTCGCAGTACCAGCACGTTCCTTGGAACCTGTCTGTGTCGCTGACAGCGCCCTTTCGTGCCCTAAAGCCAGATGTTGAGTCGTCCCTGAAGCTTGACAAGCTAGACCTAACAAAGGACTCAAACTCCATGGCACGTGCCAGAGCTTCCTGCATTGATGTTGGTTTAGCTTGGTTCACTTGTATCTTCAGCTGAGGGCTGTCCAGGGCATCGATGAATTGATCACGCAGCAAAACCGTCAGCAGGTCAGGGGTGGCACCTGGGTATGCCTTGTGCGCCATACTCTCAAGGTCCTGAGCGAGTTCCTGAAGAGACTCGCCGCGCCTCCTGTTGCGGGTTCTGAACCTAACCCTGAAGAGCTCGTTCTGGTGTTTGGTCCCATATCGTTGCTCCAGCGCCTGTGCCAGCCCGCTGTAGCTGCCCTTTGTTGCATTATCGAGCTGAGCAAGGACCTCCAGCGCCGCCCCTTTCAGGCTAGTGGCCAGCTTTACCGCGCACTCTGTGTAATCCCATACGTTCAGAGCTGCTAACAGCTCAAACTGAGAGCTGTAAGCATCCCAGGAGACCTTCACAGCAAACTCCTGCTGCTTCTTTATATCAGGCGAACACAGAAGACCCATGGGGCTGGCGGAACTTCTTGCGGGGATAAACTCAGGCGAAGCAGGGCTCAAACTACCCCGGACTTGCGTAGGGGAAGCATCTTGGGTACAACTAGCCCCTGCAGGCACTGGCTGTCCGTTTCCAGCCAAGCAGTCTTCAAGGGCCTTCACTCTGTCACTTACATACTTCTAATATTTCTTTTGTGTCGTCTCTCGTACCACCTCCATCTCTTGTTGAAGATTTGTGTGTTCTATCTCCACTTCTATCAGGCGTTGTCCCAAGTTCGTGGTCACATCAGTCATTTCTCTTCGAACTGACTCACTTCCATCTTGTACTGCTTTTAGCTGTAGCTGTAATCCTGTGAAGCGATCTTCTAGCTGTTCTTTGAGTTCTTGGAGTGTTCTTTCTTGTTGTTGCTGTGCTCTTTCTTGTTGTTCTTTGAGTTCTTGGAGTGTTCTTTCTTGTTGTTGCTGTGCTCTTTCTTGTTGTTCTTTGAGTTCTTGGTGTGCTTTTTCTTGTTGTTCCTTGAGTTCTTGGAGTGCTCTTTCTTGTTTCTCCCCCTGTAGTCTCAAGGCTTCCAAAAGTTCAGTCAACATGTCGTCCCTCTGGGCAGCTTGGGAACGAGTCTCCATGGCGAAAAACAAATGCCTACACTCCTGACACCAGTGTTATGCCGGACGTGTTACTTGGGTTCCGTGTCGCCGTCAGGAGACTCCGTGGGAGGGAGATATGTAAACACTTTGCACAGCTTCTGTAGTTTAATGTTCTTCCTTAGTAGTACACTTCACTCTGACTCTTCACTTACCACTAGCTTACTATCACTGGGACTGGCCCTCTCTCGCCCTCTTCTCCTATATATATCCAGAACAGTACAGTCTAGAATATTACAGTATATTTCAGATCATACAAGAACATGTAGCAAAAATATATGCGAGTTGGCAACACTTCCCGCCTGGCGCCTGGCCGCGCCCGGTGGGGCGCGGACGGCTCGCCTTTATCCCCGCCCCTTTGCTCGTTTCTCCGGGAGCCTTCTAGAGGCCTATGGTCGCCGGGGGACGCTTCCAGCATAACACTATCAATCAATCCATCTTCTTAGGTCCTTCTTGATTCTTTATTTTTTCTGTGTACCTAGATTCAGATTTTCCTGTTTTCCTCTTCTGATTTAGTACATATTTTTCCCATTTTTCTTTTATTTCCGTATTATCTTCTTCATCTTCAGGTTTTCCTATTTTCCGATTTGCCTATTTTCCCTATTTTTTCTTCTTTTCTTTCTAATTGGAGACTTTTTATGCCCTAAGTTGTTGTCTTTTTATGCATTTTATTTATGGTCTTTTATTTCTTGTATTTTCTTTTCCTTACGCTTAGTTTTATCCTTGGAGGAATAATACATGGAGTGGCCCTCAGCGGGTCGCTCTCTTGGAGGAAGATTCTTACTCCTCTTGAGCAGGCATTGCCTAACTTTGTAATAACTACCGATGAAGTCCTTAAAGCTCTCCAGTCCCTTAAAACAAATACAAGCCCCGGACCTGACAACGTATATCCTATACTGCTTAACCCTAGAATGGAAACCGTTTGCCGTTTGGCACAAAAATTAAGGGGTTTTTGAAACTCGCGCTCACTGTGGTTAACCTTGGCCGAATTTTTCAACTCATTCACGGGCATGTATTAGTGCGTCGGGTGCCCTGTTGAGGAGAGGGTATCACAGTCCTCTGCTCCTTCTCACTTCTCTGGTATGAGTGCCCCGTGTGCCATTCGGCACAGCGTTTCCAGTAACGTTATTTTTGTTGTCAAATAAAGTTTTGGAAGTACCCATTTTGCCCTCTTTCGGATTCTATCCCTCTCTCTGTTCCTAAGGCTCTTCGTCTCATCAGCTCTCCTCCTCCTACTGATAGCCTTCTACCTCTTAAATTCCGCCGCGATGTTGCTTCTCTTTCTATCTTCTATCGATATTTCCACGCTGACTGCTCTTCTGAACTTGCTAACTGCATGCCTCCCCCCCTCCCGCGGCCACGCTGCACACGACTTTCTGTTCATGCTCATCCCTACACTGTCCAAACCCCTTATGCAAGAGTTAACCAGCATCTTCACTCTGTCATCCCTCACGCTGGTAAACTCTGGAACAACCTTCCTTCATCTGTATTTCCTCCTGCCTACGACTTGAACTCTTTCAAGAGGAGGGTATCAGGACACCTCTCCTCCCGAAATTGATCTTTCTTTCGGCCACCTCTTTTAATTCTTTTTTGGGAGCAGCGAGTAGCGGGCTTTTTTTATTATTGTTTTCTTTTTTTGTGCCCTTGAGCTGCCTCCTCTGTTGTAAAAAAAAAAAAAAAAAAAAAGCCCGACAACACCTGGGGAGGAACGATACAAGTCCTCGCAGGACAAGATGCGTTGTCGAACGGACCTTTGGGATCCTCAAGTCAAGGTGCAGGTGCCTACATAAGTCAGGAGGAAGTTTGCAGTATGACCCCAAGAAGACTATGAAGATTGCGACTTCTTGTATGCTCCTGTACAACTACTGAGTGGATCGCTGCAGAAGAAGTACCAGTTCAGCCTGTGAGAAACAACAGACAGATTCCTGGTCAAGTTGTCAGGCAGGAAATTATTAGAAACTTCTTTTCCTGAGTACAGGTAGGCATATATGTAGACCTTGCAGTTAGTAATAGATTACTTTCAAATGTAAATGTGCACAACTCACACTCGGAGGCATAAGAACAAAACAACGTGGTGATCCAGAGGACTTGACTCCCACTGCAAGACGTTGAGAGTTTTCAACCATTGACAAGTGGCGGAGGGTTACCAACATGCTGCCTAACAGATCTTCAAGAGGGGCACCACCTCCACACCACACATTCTTATCACCTAGTTTGATAACCTACGTACTTGTCCATCTCACATGGCCCATGTATCTCAGCATTCTGCACTCTTGGCTCCATGTCATCCTCTTCAACTTGTTGCTTCGAATAGCATAACTGGCCTCACATACATAGAAGTGTTCAATATACCTAGGCTATAATATTATATTTAAGGACTCCTATACGAGGTATCGCCCCAGACAGAGGTGTCGAAGTAAGTCTGTCTGATGGTAGGCTGGCTGACTGCTGTCGGGACCCAAGCCAGCATGCCCTGGGGGTTGTGTGCGGGAGGAAAGAGGGTCAAGGACAAATGGTGTGTGTGTCATTATCAGGGGTAACCACGGTGGAGCGCAAACACTCGGTAGTTGTAGTCAAGGCTTAATTAAGTTGATGAGTGATGTTAGACTGAGTGAGCAGGTTTTTTACCACATGTTAGTGGGAACACTTGATAGTGTTGTGCTGGAAGCTTCCCCCGGGGTCTATGGGACTCCGGAAGGCTCCGGGAGGAGCGAGTAGAGGGGCGGGGAGCAAGGCCCCGCCCGCGCCCCGCGGCCAGGCGCCAGGCGGGAAGTGTTGCCAACTCGCACATATTTTTGCTACATGTTCTTGTATAATCTAATATATACTGTAACGTTCTAGACTGTACTGTTCGGTATATATAGGAGAAGAGGGCGAGAGGAGTTAGTCCCAGTCATAGTAAGCTAGTGGTCAGTGAAGAGTCAAGAGTGAATTGTACAACTAAGGAAGAATATTAAACTACAGAAGCTGTGCAAGGTGTTTCCATATCTCCCTCCCACGGAGTCTCCTGACGGCGACACGGAACCCAAGTAACACGTCCGGCATAACAATAGGTTTTCTTCGTGTTGGTGCTACTTGTTTCTTGTGTTTACATGTTAGTTTATAATTAGACTAAGTTCTAAGTGTTATGAGCGACAATTTAGTCTTGTATGGCTGAATCCTGTCCCTTGACCCTTAGTTCATCATCAGAATCTCTAAACAAATATATTTACCTTAAGTAATATTGTTAAAGTCACGCTACCCATATTATTTGGCAGATGATAATCCTGTGTGCGATAACGGTGCCTTATTAGACTTGGTAAATGAACTACTAATTTTACTCTCTGGTTTAAGTGATCAACAATTAATTCTACTTTGAGGTATAATTAACCAACATTATTAAGGAGTGCCCATGCCAGGCACGACATTAAGAATATTTTCAGTTGACCAGCAGACTTACTATAGTCAACCATTTCCAATAGTCTGTTGAGGCAGTGGCTTCTGCAGGTCCTTTCCTCCTTCTGCTTTGCCACACAGTTCCAGTTACCTATTTCCTCCGTTTCCTGTCCCGTCTTTCACAAACTGGGCACCTGTAATGCACCACTACTTGATTTACATTTCTCAGCCCTGAGCATCTCTTTGTGGCACCACTTATCACCCCCTGTGCACAGGGCAGAGTTAGTAGCCATTTCTCTTCCACACCAACTACCTTCCTGTATAGATGATTTCTCAGTAATTACTTATTTGTTGTGCTGTATCAGCTGTTACGTGCTACATCAAGCTGTAATACTCAAACTGCAGGTTAATCCAATAAAAAAAGTGAATGACTAAGTCATGTGTTATTATTCCCAAGCTCCATTGGCAATGGCGAGTACACATTATATAACTGAAGCATATTACACATTCATTGAGCACAATTAAAACTAACTACCCTAATCAAATTAAACGTAACCTAACCTGATCTGACCTAATTAAACTAAATATAAGGTAACCTAACATAACCTGGCCTTTATGCCTGCTCCCAAAATGAAATAAATGGAAATAAATATGATATTAATTTGAAAAATATATCTGAGGAACAAAAGAGGAAAATGACAAGAATTGAACTATGAAACAAGAATTGTTGGCTTCAAGATGACCTCAACTGACTAAGAATGACAAGATCTACGCAATGTGACAGGTCAGAATTGAGTCTTGAAAATGATTTCTGATGATTAAGAATGACATGATCTACTGAATGACAACAATTGTCTGCTTTGAAAATGACCTCAGCTGAAATAATATTGCATGCATTTAACCTTTTTACATCCCTCTCCAACATCCTATTCCATTCAGTCACAACTGTTACCATAATCCCCTTTTCTCTCTTATATACATACATCACTCAAGTAGCATGTGCTCAATCATATCGTCACCCTCTTTCACACCTACATGAATGTCACACCTTGGGACTAACACCTTGCCACCATCTGGAAGAGGATGTCCTCCTCCCTGGCACCACCACACTGCACTCAACCCTCCCACCACTATCATTCCAACCTCCCACTGATGTGTTAGATCCCTGAACCCCTACCTACTGTTCTTTACAATGTGTTTATAATGTGTACATTTTAGCTTAGCGGCTGGTAAGACCAAATACACTATATTATTACTATTAACACACACACACTTGACCAATAAGCCCAGGCCACAACAGCCAGCCCAGCACAGTCACCAAAAAGATCAGACCTTTCACAGGACCCACCAACCACATGAAGCCTGGGGTGGAAAGTGAATAACAGATCATGCCGTCACAGTCACCATTTGTTCCAACAGATGAATATTTTCTGTTCTCTGTGCTACACACAGCCCTGTAACACCACCACAACAAACACTTGCACTCACACACACAGCAGAACTGAATCAGCACAGCACCTCAGGAGAAGTGGACCTTCATGTGCCTGACAATATCACACTTAGTCATGAAACGTTTCCCACAAACATCGCACTTGAACCCTTTATGACCAGAGTGTCTGAAGACGTGCCTGTCCAATATCCTCTTCAGTTTGAACCTTTTCCCACAAACTTCACACTCATGACTTCTTGCATCAGTGTGTGTAACAAGGTGTAATTTGTGGGTACCCTTCTGACTGAAACATTTCCCACAAACTTCACACTTATGATTTCTTTCACCAGTGTGTGTAAGAGTGTGTAATTTGAGGGTACCCTTCTGACTGAAACATTTTCCACAAACTTCACACTCATGATTTCTTTCACCAGTGTGTGTAAGAGTGTGTAATTTGAGGGTACCCTTGTGACTGAAACATTTCCCACAAACTTCACACTCATGCTTTCTTTCACCAGTGTGTGTAAGAGTGTGTAATTTGAGGTTACTCTTCCGACTGAAACATTTCCCACAAACTTCACACTCATGCTTTCTTTCACCAGTGTGTGTAAGAGTGTGTAATTTGAGGTTACTCTTCCGACTGAAACATTTCCCACAAACTTCACACTCATGATTTCTTTCACCAGTGTGTGTAAGAGTGTGTAATTTGAGGGTACCCTTCTGACTGAAACATTTTCCACAAACTTCACACTTATAATTTTTTTCACCAGTGTGTGTAAGGGTGTGTTTCTTTAGGGTACCCTTCTCAGTGAAACATTTTCCACAGATTTCACACTCATGATTTCTTTCACCAGTGTGTGTAAGAGAGTGTAATTTGAGGTTACTCTTCTGCCTGAAACATTTTCCACAGATTTCACACTCATGATTTCTTTCACCAGTGTGTGTAAGAGTGTGTAATTTGAGGTGACCCTTCTGATTGAAACATTTCCCACAAACTTCACACTCATGATTTCTTTCACCAGTGTGTGTAAGAGTGTGTAATTTGAGGGTACCCTTGTGACTGAAACATTTCCCACAAACTTCACACTCATGATTTCTTGCACTGGTGTGTGTAAGAGTGTGTGTGTTGAGGTGACCCTTCTGATTGAAACATTTCCCACAAACTTCACACTCATGGTTTCTTGCACCAGTGTGTGTAAGGGTGTGTGTGTTGAGGTGACCCTTCTGATTGAAACATTTCCCACAAACTTCACACTCATGGTTTCTTGTACCAGTGTGTGTAAGGGTGTGATGTTTGGGGTTACTCCTATTACTAAACCTTTTGCCACACTCCCGACTTTCATGAGGTCTTACACCAGAGTGTGTGGGTGTATTTGTTGAGGTCATCCTTCCCTGCATGTCTTTTCTCACACTCTTGACTTTGGTCAGTAAACTTGCTCTCATTCTCAGATCTTCTCACACTTCTGAAATTCAAACTTCCCCCTTTGTGGATGAAGAGGCCAGCAGTTGTTGTTGTTGTTGGTGGTTGTGTTGGTGGTGTTTTTTATCACTCCTGAACCTCACACCAGTAGCAGTCTGCTCCTGCTGATCCCAGCCACTCCAGCTGCCGTCCCGCCTTGCAGCCTCCACTGCAACACTACTCTGGATGTGAGGAGTTGGCTGGCCTTGAGGAACCTCAGAGATGCTGGAGAAGGCGGCGAGGTTGCTTCAAAGCCACATTCAAGTGACCAATTGAGCAGGCAAGGCGAGGGATGCACCAAGGAGTCCTGAAGTCAGCGGCAGCAGGGACGGAACAAGTACTGACCACAGCAACTGTCTCGATGCCTCACTTCAACACTAACACCAGTGGTGGACATTGGGACACAAAGTCATGTGCTGAAAAAAAGAAAAGAAAAAAAAAAGAACATAAGAACCTAAGGAGTCTGCAAGAGGCCGGTTGGCCTATACAAGGCAGCTCCTGTACACTCAACCCCACCTTACCTCACCATCCATGGCTTTATCTAACCTCTTCTTGAATGTATCTATGGTATTGGCACCCACAACATGGCTCCCAAGCCTGTTCCATTCGTCCACCACTCTATTGGTGAACCAATTCTTGCCTATGTCTTTGTTGAATCTGAATTTGTCTAACTTAAAACCATTGCCACGCGTCCTACCTGGCTCTTTCACTTCAAAATATTATTGACACCCCTTTTATTAAATCCCTTCATCCATTTATAAACTTCGATCAAGTCTCCTCGCAACCTTCGCCTTTCAAGAGAGTGTAGATTTAACTGCTTCAGCCTTTCTTCATAAGGCAAGTTTCTCACCCCCTGAATCATCTTTGTCATCCTCCTCTGTACAGATTCTAACATCTTGATATCCATTCTATAATAGGGGGACCAGAACTGAACTGCATAATCAAGATGAGGTCTAACTAGTGCTAAGTAAAGTTTGATGACGACTTCAGCGCTCCTATTGCTCACGCTCCTTGAGATGAAACCTAGTACTCTGTTTGCCCGATTTTTAGCCTGAATGCATTGAGCCCTAGGATGGGGAAACTGAAGTTGGTGGGAGGGATCAGGGCGGTGGTGGGTGCACCGAAGGCAAGCCACAGGCCACCGGGTCAGGCAAATAGTGCGTGTACTGATAATAAGCTAATGCAATAATATATTCATTGATAAATATGTCTTTTGAACTAACCTAAATAAATCTGAAGCGATATTCGTAACAATACTAAGACAGAACTACACGTAAATGGACAATATCCAGCGACCAAAGCTGCAAGCTTGATAGTTTTAAGGCCTGTTAACACATTAATCGCGTTTGGCAACTCAGCGCTCTTGCCTGCTCCGCGGAACTTTCACGGCGCCAACCACGCCAGTGTCCGTTGGACTTTTGCAGAGAGAGGAGTTATGTATCATTATGAGAGGATAGCCTGTAGTATAGTGTAAAAATCCACGGTACAAATATATACCAAATCGCGGACCACTAATATTTTTTCCCTCTGCCGTGTATTGGTGCACCAATGTACCAGGCATGGGTTGGCGCATATATGTACCAGTTCGCGACGCACTGACGATATAGTCTTGTTCTGCTATTTGGTGTAGTTTTTATGATTATTATACGAGTTTGTGTCGATACAATATCTTACATTTTGATGAGCTGTACATAAAAAAAACTATTAATAATGTTTTTTTCCCCTCCTTTTCAACAGAAATGAACCCGACCGTCTTTTAAGGAGGGCGATCGGATACTTCATCTGGTGATTCAGATGATTCAGGTTTTTTGTCAGTTCAGATGACCCAGATGATGAGCTCTCCGAGGAAAGTGACGAGTTAGAAACAGATGAAGAGCAGGATGGGGAACATTATTTTCTTCTCTGTTATGAACAAAATTTTAATTTATCAGGAATTTTTTTTTTACGTTATTTGCGGAGTGGTGTTTCCCTCTACAGTTCAGTAAAATACACTATAATAAATCAACCATTGGGATAATCTAATATTCCAAGTACTAGTAAGTACTGATCTGGAGCATTATTTTTTCTGTTATGAAAGCAAAATTTTCATTTATTAGGATTTTTTTTATTTTTTTTTACGTTGTTTGATATGTGGGGCATTTGCCTCTACAGTTGATTACTGTTACATAATGAAATGCTTATATTTGGAAGCAAAATGTCACCAAACTTTAAATGTATTTTGGATGCCTTTACATAGCTATATATTTATTACCTTATCATTTTGAACTTATTACCTGGTACCATTCCAACACATCTGCAGTCATAATAAATACAAATTTACCCACAAATTGTTTATATACTCATGTTTGTAAAAGTTTATAGAAAGGGCTATTCGGGCCACAGATGTACCAATATGCAACAAGTGAAACATCTGCTCAGCACACTGGCGGCCCAGTAAGTGAACAAGGTATAAACAATCATATGTGAACATTTCATGACAATCAAATGAATACAAATGGCAAGACACATGAAATGGAAAAAAAAATCTTAAGGAGCCAAAATCTTGAAAATTTGTTTTTTACACTTAAAAAAATTTCACAAAATCGACAAAACGTCTGACAGTCTTTTGTAAGGTATCAATATAATCTACAACTAAACGGCAATTTTTCTCATTTTGTACATTTTTTTTAAATGTAAAAAGAAAACGGGAGAAAAAGTGGAGAAAATTATTAGTGAAAATGAATTTCAATTTTTTTAAGCCAGAACAAAAAATGAAAAAAATTACAAAACGTGAAATGTAGATCTATACACAAAGTTTCTATGGTATTTTTTTTTCAAAGTAATTAACTAAAAATTAAAGTCTGTGAAACAAAAATAAGATTTTATGCTTTGTTTGAGTCTCCTCTACACATTCACCCAAATTTCACAGAATGTCATCCACTTACATCAACAAACAACATACTAAAATTCCAAAGCCATAGGATATACTGTGTGCCCAGGAGGGACCCCCCCGGGCGCCCTCCTTAACCCGAGAACGTGGGCAGACCCTTTTTTAGGCTTTCACGAGTCGTGGCTGTGGTACGGTAGACCATAAAAAGGGCTCGCCATAAAACCCCTAATTCGAGCTAATTGTAGGCGGTGGTGGCATAGCGCAACCCTACGGTCTACGGCCTACAGGTTTATAAGGCAGTGAGGCCGCTGATTGGGTGAGCGCCAGCGATAACGTCATTGGACTCCCAGCGAATCACAAGCGTGTTTTCAGAGCTCAGCCAATCGTAAGGCTTCATCTGTGGCTTTAAAATGACCCGTTCTCTCTTTCTGTTTCCTTTCTTTTTCCAAGGTACGTATTTTGAGATAACAAGAGAGTAAAGGAGGAAAAAAAGTGAGCTCCAAGGGGCAGCATGACCCAATTATAATGGCACCACTATAAACAGTTGCCTGCGCCATGACAGGCTCGGGGCCGACCATTAGGCTCAGATGGATAGTTTACCGGCGCCATAAGCCACATAAAAAAAAAAAAAAAAAAATCTCCACGGGTCGGAACAAATAAGCGCTTTTTCAGTGTTTTCAATACCTTGAGTTTCGCGACCCTCGAGTTTAGCGCTACACCTTCGGAACGAAGCGAGCACGAAACTCGAGAGGGTACTGTAGTCATAACATAAATACTGGCCTAAGGCAAAAACTTTCTCTTTCATCGTACTTTTATTTATCCTGAAATGTACACATTTCCATTTTTTGTGGGTAATAAATAGCCATAGGAAGAGTGGTGGTTGGCCCAAGCCCGACGTGGTGCAGGCAAGTGTTTATACTGGCGCCGTCTATTCTTGGCTCATGCTGCGCCCGGAAGCTCATTCTTGATTTCCCTTTGACAGTTCCTTAAGCGTCCACGTTGATGGGTGGTCTTCAGGACAGCATGTGGGTGGTCTTGGGCCACTCGGCGGTGACTGAAAAATCCCAGGTGGTAGCGGCGGATTCAAACCCAAATCATCCACGACGCAGTGAATACTGGACCGGCACGCTAACCACTCAGCCACCGCCTTGGATACCAACAGAAAAATGATGTATTTGTTATGGGTTGTCTTAAAATACGTATGTGTAAAGAAGGCCTCTACCCCTTCCTCCACCAGCAGTGGGCATCGGCTGTCAGTCATGGCATGCCACAGAAATTTTAGGGCTGGGTTAGGTTAGGTTAGGACAACAACATGTCTTTGAGCAAAAATTAATTTGAATTAATAAGATATGGGGAAAATGGCCACCTCAAGATCACAGTACCAGGTGAAAGGTCAAGAAATTGCAGAGAAGAGCTCCGTACAAGACCTGGGGGTACTAGTTAGTAATGACTTTTCACCCACTGAGCACATTGACATCACAAGGACGGCCAGCAGGATGACAGGATGGATACTCTGCACCTTCAAGACGAGGGAACCCGAACACCTCCTCCCGCTCTGTAAGTCCCTGGTGTTGTCGAAAATGGAATACCTGTGCCATCTGTGGTCCCCACACAAAATGTACAATATCAAGCGACTGGAACAGACACAAAGGGTCTTCATAAGGAAGCTGAACTCAATCAAAAATCTGAGTTACTGGGACAGGCTCAAGACTCTGCAACTCTACTCCCTCCAGAGACGAAGAGATAGTACTACATAATTAACACTGAAGAAGCAAGTGCCTAACCCATCACCACAAACTGAAGGAGGGATAACACGCCAGACACCCTCCCAATTTGGCCGCACCTGCCCCAGGACATCTATTGAAACAGTCAGTCAATGTCTTAGGTCCATACCATATCAAAATAGCTACTAACAATTATTTAACAGCAAGTTAAATCATTCTTAAGCTGCTGGAGAGCAAAATAAAGCCCTGGGCAAAAAAATACAAAACCTCCAAGCTAGTATTTTGTCTGTTTGGGCCGCTCAGGAGACTGCGGCCCGCGGCACATTCGCCCCTCAGTGGTCACACACACCACACACAGATGCAAACCTTAAAACCTTACCAGCAAAGGGTAAATACATTTTTTTTCTACCAGCAGGTACCACGTTTGGACATTTGGCTCCAAACGACAGCCAGTATTATTTTTTCCCGAAATAGAAAAGAGGATCCGAGTTAAGTCAAAACAGTACTTGTCTCTGAGTCACCGCCAGAGAGCCAATATGGTCCCTTGAGCTATGAAAAGGATACAGGACATTAGGTTCATTCTGTTTCCTGTTTTATTAATTTTTCACAGATAATGACAATTTTTCTTGGCAAAATGAAGAAATAGTTGAGGAAAAGTATCAAAAATAATGTTTTCCTGCATGAGTTGAGGGAGATATTTTTTTCAGGAGTACAGTGCATCAATTACGCTATAAAAAGGATGCGGAATTTAGGGCGAGATTCCCATGTGTGTGTTTGTGTGTGTGTTTACCTAGTTGTAAGGAAAAGAGCCATACTTAGCCTCATGCTGTCATCCCGTCTATATCTTTTTCTATCCAACTTTGTCTTAAATTCATGTATTGTTTTTGCACACACAATCTCATGAAGTTCATTTCAAGCTCTTATACTTCTATGTGGAAAACTGTGTGTTTCTTTGTCTTTTCTGAATGTCGTCTTTTTCAGTTTCTTGCTCTGCCCTCTTCTACCACTTAACGTCCTTCGTCACTAGGTCTTCTCTATCAATCTTCTCCATATCCTGTGTGTGTGTGTGCAGGGCCGTGCAGAGGGGGGGGCGGAGGGGGCTCGAGCCCCTGCCCCTTTGAACCTTGATGCCCGAAGTGCCCTTTTGCAGCATTTAAGGGGCGCCAAATTGAAGCTGAAAGTCATGAAATAACTAACCCGTAACTTCAAATCTTAGTTTTTTTTTCTTATTTTGTGTATGTGTTTTATATATACTTAATGGTTGACTGGTTGTTTAATACCAGCATTTATTATAATAATAATTTTTATGTTATCACCGTAATCATAATTTTTATTACGAACCTATCAGTCAGTAAAGTGCAGAAATATGTAATAGTTTCCCCCTTTAATCTATTGTTGCGACCTTGAAAATGATGTTCGGAAAACCCGCCCTGTCCCGTTAGGAAGGCGGGCGAGGGAAAGCTTGTGTTTACTGTTTTGCCTATGGTATAGGTAAGCATGGTGGAATTCCCCTCATGTATGTTAAGTTTTGACCTATTTTGGGCGGTCATTTCAAAAGAAATGGTATGAGAACAACACATGGCTAGAGTACTCCCCAAGTCTTGATGCAATGTTTTGTTTCAGCTGCCGTCTTTTCTTGAGTGAGGAAAAATACATAAACCGGAAAACATGGAAATCAGAAGGAGTTAATCAGTGGAGAAAGGCTCTTGATAGAATTAAAGGTCACAGTGCCTCAGAATCACACATGTGTAGTATGGTGAGGTGGAACAATTCAAAAAAGAGATCACTGGAGGTAGCTTTCGAAATGGGTGACCGTGCATCACAAGCTGCTAAAGACAGGGAAAGAGAAAAAAACAGAGAAATCTTGTCCCGCTTACTAGCCACCACACTTTACCTGGCAAGACAGGGATTGCCTTTCAGAGGAGATGATGAGAACCCGTCAAGCCAAAATAGAGGTAATTTCATAGAGTTGGTAGAGGTATTTGGTAAATATGACAGTGTAATTAAACTGCATTTGGAATCGGTAAAACAGAAGCAAGGAACTGCTAAAAGACCTCTTGTCTCACTCCTCTCCAACAGAAGTCAGAATGATATGATTAGAGCTTTGGCCATATCAGTAAAAGAGTGATCCAGAAAGAAATCCAAGAGAGCAAAATCTTTTCAATTCTCATGGATGAAACCACAGATGCTGCACACACTGAGCAGGTTTCTTTTGTCATTAGGTATGTGCATAACATGAAAATCAATGAGCGCTTTCTTCAGGTGTGTAACATTCATAACACAAGGGGAGAATCTCTTGAAAACTTAGTGATAGATCTACTTGAAGAAAATAATCTGAAGTTGGAAAACATCAGGGGTCAAGGTTATGATGGTGCTGCAAACATGAGCGGACGCTTTAACGGACTTCAGTCAAGAATCCTGAAAAGAAATCCAAAGGCATTGTACGTACACTGCCAGGCACACTGCCTTAATCTGGTGCTGGTTGAAAGTGCAAAGTCAAACCTCTGTTTTGTCAGCTTCTTTAACTTAGTTGAAAAACTTTATGCTTTTGTGGCCAACTCATCCAAACGACACTCTGCATTTATTGAAATGCAGAAGACGATGTACCCTGATCAGCGACCACTGGAACTGCAGAAGCTGTCAGAGACGCGTTGGGCCTGCAGAGAAACAGCCCTTTGCACTCTGAGGAAGGTCCTCCCAGCTGTCATGGAGTTTCTTGAGCAAATGACACAGCAAGACCCTCCAGACTCTTCAGCAGGTGATGCAATGATTCTACTCAAGAGCATCAACTTTGAATTCTTCCTGTGTTTGGAAATCACCTGTCCAATCTTCCAGGTAACTGCGATGGCTTCTAATGCTTTGCAGCAGAAAGACATGGACCTGGGTGCAGCATACAAAGTTGTTAATGGAGTTTTACAGGAACTGGCACACAGCAGAACAGAGGAGAAGTTTGATAATATGTATAAACAGGCTACAGAGAAGGCTGCATCAGTGGGCCTGGACCCTCCAACTGAGATTCCTGGTCAAGCTAGGAGGAGGAAAATGCCAGCTAAGTATAAGTTCACTGCCACAACAGCTACCTTTGATCACACTTTCCCTACTTTGCAAGACTACTATCGTGTTAAAGTGTATTACGTTTTTGTGGACACAATGACACACGAGCTTCGGAGACGGTTCAAAGGAGAAGATAACTCCACTTGGGAATTCCTTAATGCTTTCCACAGCCTGATAGCTCCAGAGAACTGGAAAACAACAAATCCCCCAAGAAGTACTGCAAGCTGTGAAAAAACTCTGTCAGTTCTATAACATTGAAGTAGACATATTGCAGACAGAACTTAAGGTGTTCCATGCATCATACTCATGCCCCTCACCCATCAGTGTGACATCTATTCTTACAGTGGTCAAAGAAAACAATGCACATATGGTTTTCCCTAACTTGACTGAGCTGCTGAAGACATATGGCACCCTCCCGGTGTCTACAGCTACTGTGGAACGTTCTTTCTCAAAACTGAAGCTGGTGAAAACAAAACTTCGCACCCTTTGCAGAGAGGATAGGTTGTCAGACCTTCTTTTACTTGCGATTGAAAAGGATATTCCAGTCAACCTTAGTGAAGTCATTGATATTTTTAAATGCATGGGTAACAGGAAGTTGCTGTTGTAACTGCAAGAGAAGATGCCACTGTAATGTACACACACACACACACACACACACACACACACACACACACACACACACCTTAGTGACCTTCTCTAAGTTCTCTTATCTATTCTTTCATCAATCAGTTACTTTTAGTTACATTAATAATATTATAAAATAACTATGAATAAAGCCTACATCATTGATGTCTATGATATCTGTTAATAAATGCAGGCTGGATTATGAAGCAATAAACATTTAAGATTTCAGAAATATGAACTTTATTATTACTGGCCACTCTCTACTAATTTATACATCGAGTAATTTGAGTATGAACAATGATGTGGTATGTTGTGATTCGATGTTATCTTTATGAATATGGGTTGCTACAATTCAGCCTGTTATAGTCAGGTATGCTTTTGTATCCTTTCTCAAATTCATGCTCCATGTGCCCCTTTTAAACTTTTGAGCCCCTGCCCCTCCAATGGTCTCTGCACGGCCCTGCCGGACAGGTTAACAGTCTACCTCTCCTTTAACTGTTTCGATATGCTGCACATCTTTTTACATCCACTAACCAATTAAAAAATTTAAAAGGGTGACTCAAAAGGATCTGTACCACAGAGCAATTATGTCACAAATGACTTCCGGCAGAACCAGGATCATCTCCCTCCCTCTGTACGATCTCCACCTGTACCCAGAGGTCCAGAGGTCAAACCGGGACTGTGATTCGAGGTACACACGTTGTTATTCTGCTGGTCATGGAGGATTTGGGGACGCTCAAGTCAGGTTCGTCGGCTTCGTCACCCTGGGGAAACATATTTAACATGGCCGCCCCTTGGAAGATTTTTACATAATTTTCCTCTAGTTATCACACATCTACAATCCTTATCTCAAAGCTTGTGTCTTCAGGATCGAAATCTTGAAAAAAACGCTATGTTTTGGCCTATAGCCATTTAATATTTAATTATCCAATCCTTGGAAAGGCGGTGTCTGAGTGGTTAGCGTGCCGGCGCCGCGTCCAGAAGGACGCGGGTTCGAGTCGTGTCCAGCGCCATAGATGGGATTTTTCAGTCACCGCCGAGTGGCCCAAGACTGCCCACATGCCGTCCTGAAGACCACCTAGCAACCCGGACTCTAGATTCTCTCCCTAAAACCCTATTCACACATAGGCGATCTCAGGACGAAAGCGCCTCGATCCTGGTTCGTTCTGGTATCGTTAGAAATTGGTGCACTTTGGCCCGTCCCCCTGCGTGGATTATATTTGGCACGACGTTTGCACGAGTATTGCCCGAATGCTGGACGGAAGCTGCACAACCAAAACGATGCCTGCCCTACAACTGCCCGCTATCCGAACGATCGACGATGATCAGTCTTGAGATTTAAATTTAATTTTTTTCAGAAAACGATTCCTGCCCAACTTGTGCCTGGCAACAAAACGACAATAAAGAACATATCCTGATACATGTGTACTGCTGAAGCCCTCCCCACACACACACACACACGTTAACACACTCATTCACTGACTCTCTCTCTCTCTCTCTCTCTCTCTCTCTCTCTCTCTCTCTCTCTCTCTCTCTCTCAGTGAGAGAGAGAGAGAGAGAGAGAGAGAGAGAGAGAGAGAGAGAGAGAGAGAGAGAGAGAGAGAGAGAGAGAGATCACAGGTGTCAACTCATCCCACGAGACCATGCCCTGTGAGTCTCGAGCCTCTCCTCCGTGAGCTCATTGTGCTGCTCTACCATGTGTCTGGCTCTCTGTAGCGAAGCTGTCAGGTGATTGGACCATGTTGTCAGGTGGTTGTGTAAGTGCAGCACGCTGGGGCGTCAGGTCAGGGTAGCACATAGGGGCGTCAGTTGGGCTGTCAGGAGCATAGGGTGGCAGGAAGGGCGGCAGGGAGAATCAGGGCGTCAAGTAGCGTTGCAGGACTTCGCGGAGAAGCGAGCATGCTGGAGGTTTTCGTGGTGCAAAGTTGCCAAATCACTCAATGATATATACACACATATATCGGGCAGCACTCGTTCAGCTATCGTCCAGCATTTGATCAGGTGAACGATTTGCCAGTCAGCTATCGTGCAGCTGTTGTAACGGCCAAAATTTGAATTTCGTGCCCGATCATTGCAGAGTACTGCCCAACCTATCACGAAAGCTGCACGAATGCTGCACCATAGCTGGACGATCACTGCGACCGCTGCACGAGGCCTGCAGCACTCCTGCCCGATCTTTGACAAGTTCGCCGGCCACGCCGATGGTTGCACGAAAAATAAGCGCAGCGCCTAAAGTGGCCTTAACACATACACGAATTTGAACGCGGTAGCTGCCCGACTGTCATTCCGGCAGCATTCGGGATCATATTCGTAGCACATCTTTTAGCCGTCGTTGGGGAAAAGTTTATGTGAACACTTAACAAATTCCCGCCACCCACTCGCACACCCCTCCACCACATTTACACACTCTCACACCCCTCCACCACATTTACACACTCTCACACCCCTCCACCACATTTACACACTCTCACACCCCTCCACCACATTTACACACTCGAGGTAAGGATTCCAGAAGGGAAGGAGGTTGCCATTATTAGCGGTATACAGACACTTGATACAGCTTCGCTCACACCCGGCCTTAACCAACACTTTACATTCCGGTCTTTACAATCACATTATCACTTCAGTGTTCTGTACTGGTCGCAATCCAGATATGGCGCGCCCCTAGCAACTTTTTTTTTTTTTTACGTCTCCGCCTATTGCTCCGGTAGCTTGCTTGAGGGGCCTGGATGGTATTCGGCCCCGGCCCATCATGGCGCAGGCAAATGTTTATAGTGGCGCCATCTTCTTTTGGCTCATGCTGCCCCCCGGAACTCGTTCTTGATTCTTGGACGGTTTCCTCTAGAGTCCGAGTTGATGGGTGGTCTTCAGGACAGCATGTGGGTAGTTTTAAGCCACTCGGCGGTGACTGAAAAAATCCGAGGTGGTAGCGTGGGGATTCGAACTCGTGTCGTCCATCACGCGGTGAATGTGGGCCTAGCACGCTACCGCTTCAGCCACCGCCTACTGGTGCCTACTGGTGCACCTGATGTACCTTTATGAGCTTGGTATATCCGGACCCCGCCCTCGAGGGCCCGGATCACAGCAAGCTTCAAAGCTCCTTTCGGCAGCCCCATAGCCGTCCAGGTGTTAACGGAGGCCGGGCTACCACCCCCCGCCATGACAGCGTGAGAAAACTTACGACGGGGAGTACACCAGCTTTCTCTTGCACATGGCCTCTCAGGCTCTCACTGCCGCCACTGCCGGACACTGTTGGAGGACGTGTCCAAGGGACTCAACCCTTCGGCCGAAGCAGAGGTCACACATGATGTCGGGAGCTAATCTGCCCATAGCCGAGCGGGACTTCGTCAGAAGCAAGGCTCCGCGGAGCCTCACAGCCCTTGAAAATATCCCGCCCTTCATCAGGGCAGACCCGTCCAGGAAGGCTGCGGAGACCGGTGTTAAGTTGGCTCCTCGCAGCCCCCGACCGTCAACAGAACCATATAGGTTCTCGGACCAGCGCTCTCTCTCTTCCCTCCTCCTCCCTGATAGAGTGGAGGCGTCATCGGTCAGACTTGCACCCACTGCTACAACTCTTACCGCAGGGTCATGGGACTCCCTGAGGCGGGCCAAAAGGTCCGATTTTAATTGGGGGATGCGGGACTCGAGAGCCAGCACTCCGAGCCCGCCATCCACACCCCAGAGGGGTATTCCGCGGCAGATGGAGGGCGCCTTGGACAAACCTCCGAGTCTCCACATCCATGCTTTAAAAAAAAAAAAAAAAAATTGTTGGCCCTTGATTGTAACAATGTAACAGTGGGTACAATCGTGGGACACAAGTGTTGACACACTGTCCACTGAGTTTCGTTCACCGGCCCCGACTTTAAAATATATACACCGCATGGAAAGAGGCTAATGTTCAGATATGTCACTACATATACACTCTCCATAATTTATTAGATATGAATTTGTCAGTTGTGCACACTGATAACAAGTTTTTAATTCGCGGACGAAAATGTCTCTTTACATTTCGTTCAAATTTAGTCAAGGACAGCTAAAGTTGTTTACAACGCTATTATGCATTTGAATAAATGTTGTATTCATTCCTGCAACGTCCTCGCTAAGAAAATACGACGAAAACATTGATAACGTGCACAAATATTCTGATATGGTTTAAAAATATATAATGATACCACCATTTAACTCTCACTTGACAATGTTATGCAATGACGTCATCGACCATGCCAGCCGGGGCATTTAGGAAACTAGTAGGCTATTTTGAAATTAATTGAATTACAAAGCTATTATTTTGCATTTTAGAATACTGAGCGATTCGTTTGCATTTATGAAACTAGGCTATTACTTTGCATTTACGAATACTAAGTTGTTATACATTTAAGAAAACTAGGCTATTATTTTGCAGTAACTTTTTTTTCTTAAGAAAAATTCTCTCTCTCTCTCTCTCTCTCTCTCTCTCTCTCTCTCTCTCTCTCTCTCTCTCCAGAATGCACACTGGCGACCAAAGCCAAGGAAGTATTTAGCTTATGGAATGCAGAAAATCTTATTACAGAGCGTGCACTAGTGGAAACGGGAGCATTCATAACAGATTTTTTAAAGAAACATAATCGTCGTGCAGTTGATGCTCACAGTTTCGTAAGAAGAATCCTTAAATAATATCTCTCTCACACCCACACACACTCTTTGCTACACACACACACACACACACACACACACACACACACAATACGTCACACATAACTCGAATGTAGCTCTGTTGGGTAGTTGTCGTCTTTCGCTAGCGGCGTCCGAAACATTTTGGAACCTGTGTCAACACTTGTGTCCCACGACTGTACAACATTTGGGGCAAGAGAACGCTGGTCCGGCCCCATAGCTTTTTTGGGGGGCTTGGCTGGGGCTCGTTGGAGTCACCCCAGCTTTTGAGTGTTCTGGTCTAACAGGTGGGACGGCCCACTCGCCCATGTGGTGCCCACCCTTGAGCCATGGTACTTATAAAAGTCCCTGGGACCCAGAGACCTAATCACATTGCCCCCAGCTTGGAGCCTTACTCGGCCTGATGGCCCCACTTCGAGGCCCAAGGCAGCCGCAGCAGATGTAAACGCTCGCAGGCTAGCCTCTAAGCCTATTATAGTGGAGGCCAGTAGTACCACGTCATCAGCAAAAGCCAGGTAGCCGTCGGCGCGGCCACCCAGCTCTACTCCGACGTTCTGGGGCAAAGCGGACAGGGCCTGGTCCAGTGTGAGGTTGAAAAGCATGGGCGACAAAGGGTCGCCCTGCATAACACCTCTCTCGATGTCCACCCTGGTGCTGTTGTCCAGGCGTGTGGATTTTGTTTATTATTTATATCAATGACTTAGATACAGGAATTAGTAGTGATGTTAGTAAATTTGCAGATGATATCAAGATCGGTAGAGTAATTGAGTCGGATCAGGACGCTAGTATTCTCCAGGGTGAACTCAACATATTGTATGACTGGGCGGATAAATGGCAGATGGAGTTCAATGTAGGGAAGTGCAGTATTCTGAGTGTAGGTGGGAACAACCCCTCACATAACTATTACTTAAATGACACTCTCATAAGCAGGTCTGGGTGCGAGAGGGATTTAGGGGTCTCAGTGAGCTCTGATCTCCGTCCAAGGGCACAATGCATTCAAGCTAGAAATCGAGCAAATAGGGTACTGGGATTTATTTCAAGGAGCGTAAGCAACAGAAGCCCCGAAGTCTTCCTCAAACTATATTTAGCATTAGTTAGACCTCATCTTGACTATGCGGTTCAGTTCTGGTCACCTTACTGTAGAATGGATATCAAAATGTTAGAATCGGTGCAGAGGAGGGTGACTAAGATGATTCAGGGGTTGAGAAACTTGCCATACGAGGGAAGACTCAAACAGTTAAACTTGCATTCTCTAGAAAGGCGAAGGGTGCGTGGAGACATGATCGAGGTTTATAAATGGATGAAGGGCTTTAATAAGGGGGGACATTCATAAGGTTTTGTTGGTAAGAGAACCGGGTAGGACACGAAGTAATGGGTTTAAACTGGATAAATTCAGATTCAACAGGGACATAGGCAAAAATTGGTTTACAAACAGGGTGGTGGATGAGTGGAATAGGCTTAGCAGTCACGTGGTGAGTGCCAATACAATTGTCACATTCAAAAATAGACTAGATAAATTCATGGACAGCGATATTAGGTGGGGTTAGATACACGGGAGCTTAGGGTCAAAGGAGCTGCCTAGTACAGGCCTACCGGCCTCTTGTAGACTCCTGCGTTCTTATGTTCTTATGTTCTTATGACCCAAGAAGCTATAAAGGAAGGAGAAGAAGAAGAGGAGGAGCAAACAAACAAGTCCTCTGTGACATCAAGATCAAGGTTGAGGTCCGCCGCGTGCCCTGAAGTGCCCTGGCAGTGTTTCTCGTGGAGGAGGAGGAGCCCCTCGGCGTGCAGGCCCCCAGGGTGAGTGTGCGGGTGGTGAAGGGCCAGGGTGTGGACGGGCTACACTTGGGACAGGAAGGAGGGGAGGGCCAGGGTGTGGACGGGCTACACTTGGGACAGGAAGGAGGGGAGGGCCAGAGTATGGACGGGCTACACTTGGGACAGGAAGGAGGGGAGGGCCAGGGTGTGGACGGGCTACACTTGGGACCGGAAGGAGGGGAGGGCCAGGGTGTGGACGGGCTACACTTGGGACAGGAAGGAGGGGAGGGCCAGGTGTGGACAGGCTACACTTAGGACAGGAAGGAGGGGAGGGCCAGGGTGTGGACAGGCTACACTTGGGACAGGAAGGAGGGAGGGCCAGGTGTGGACAGGCTACACTTGGGACAGGAAGGAGGGAGGGCCAGGGTGTGGACGGGCTACACTTGGGACAGGAAGGAGGGAGGGCCAGGTGTGGACAGGCTACACTTGGGACAGGAAGGAGGGAGGGCCAGGGTGTGGATGGGCTACACTTGGGACAGGAAGGAGGGAGGGCCAGGTGTGGACAGGCTACACTTGAGACAGGAAGGAGCGGCGGGCCAGGGTGTGGTCGGGCTACACTTGGGACAGGAAGAAGTGGAGGGCCAGGATGTGGACAGGCTACACTTGGGACAGGAAGGAGGGAGGGCCAGGTGTGGACAGGCTACACTTGGGACTGGAAGGAGGGAGGGCCAGGGTGTGGACGGGCTACACTTGGGACAGGAAGTAGTGGAGGGCCAGGGTGTGGACAGGCTACACTTGGGACAGGAAGGAGGGAGGGCCAGGGTGTGGACAGGCTACACTTGGGACAGGAAGGAGGGAGGGCCAGGGTGTGGACAGGCTACACTTGGGACAGGAAGGAGGGAGGGCCAGGGTGTGGACGGGCTACACTTGGGACAGGAAGGAGGGAGGGCCAGGGTGTGGACAGGCTACACTTGGGACAGGAAGGAGGGAGGGCCAGGGTGTGGACAGGCTACACTTGGGACAGGAAGGAGGGAGGGCCAGGGTGTGGACAGGCTACACTTGGGACAGGAAGGAGGGAGGCCAGGGTGTGGACAGGCTACACTTGGGACAGGAAGGAGGGAGGGCCAGGTGTGGACAGGCTACACTTGGGACAGGAAGGAGGGAGGGCCAGGGTGTGGACGGGCTACACTTGGGACAGGAAGGAGCGGAGGGCCAGGGTGTGGACAGGTTACACTTGGGACAGGAAGGAGGCAGGGCCAGGGTGTGGATGGGCTACACTTGGGACAGGAAGGAGGGGAGGGCCAGGGTGTGGACGGGCTACACTTGGGACAGGAAGGAGGGGAGGGCCAGGGTGTGGAGGGGCTACACTTGAGACAGGAAGGAGCGGCGGGCCAGGGTGTGGACGGGCTACACTTGGGACAGGAAGAAGTGGAGGGCCAGGATGTGGACGGGCTACACTTGGGACAGGAAGGAGCGGAGGGCCAGGGTGTGGACGGGTTACACTTGGGACAGGAAGGAGGGGAGGGCCAGGGTGTGGATGGGCTACACTTGGGACAGGAAGGAGGGGAGGGCCAGGGTGTGGACGGGCTACACTTGGGACAGGAAGGAGGGGAGGGCCAGGGTGTGGAGGGGCTGTACTTGGGACAGGAAGGAGGGGAGGGCCAGGGTGTGGATGGGCTACACTTGGGACAGGAAGGAGCGGAGGGCCAGGGTGTGGACGGGCTGTACTTGGGACAGGAAGGAAGGGAGGGCCAGGGTGTGGACGGGCTGTATTTGGGACAGGAAGGAGGGGAGGGCCAGGGTGTGGACGGGCTGTACTTGGGACAGGAAGGACCCAGCAAACATGGTTATGCCGGGCCTGCATCTTGCCAGTGCTGGCAAGTCATCATAAACCAAATCGGTTTTGAATCGGTAAGCCATCACGTAATAATGGGCCCAACAGCGGGCCATTTACTTGCCGATATATGTTTGCACCCCGGGCCTGAATCGGTTAAGCTGCGTGCCAGAAACAGATCTATATTGGCATTCCGTAACCATACTGCAGCCAATACTGGGCCTATGCAGCCTTCTATTAATACCAGTGCCGGGCCAATTCTGAGCCGGTTGCAGGCCAACATGGACCAACTGTTTCCATTACCACCCCGCTTTGCAGCTGTGATTTTCCTTTTGCCTTCTCAAAGCTTCATCTCATTGACTGTGTATGTCATCAGAAGAAGACCTTATGAAGTAACAGATGCTGTTCCTCCATAACGTTGTTTTCTAATGACATACACAGTCAATGACATGAAGCTTCAAGAAGAAAACAAAGGAAAATCACCTCAAAACAGGGTATTGAAATGATTAAAATCACAATGAAATCCAGACAACAAATAACTGCAAACACAACAGGGTCATTCCACCGTTACGGTCGTTTCATTCGGAAGTAACTTATTGGTGTACTCTTACCTGTATCTCTAGAAGTTATGCAGTTAGCTTGATATGATTTTTATCAAGATAGTACTAATGGCTAAAGAGGTTAATGAGACTATCCGGAACATTCTGTGTTTATTGTTGTTCTTGTTATTTATTGTTGAAGAGGACCTTACGGTCGTTTCACAAATGCAACCCGCAGTTTGACTTAGTGTTGTACATATGCAAAACTCTGTGAGAATACAAAGAAATTTCCAAATATTTTATATGCATGTTATAGATGAAGCTTTAAGTTATGCAAATATGTATAGGTTTTGTCAATTACCATTTCAGTTTTTCATACAAAAAATAAAGAACGCCGTTACGGTCGTTTCGAAAATTTCGTTACGGTCGTTTCACTGCAATTTCCCTTAAGAAATAAAGCAAAAATAATGGCAATAATTAAGTACCAGGACATTATGGCTTTTTGGACCACTAATATACATATATATATACAGTAAAACCCCGATTATACGAAATGGAAGGGGGGAAGCCTCTTTCGGATAAGCCGATTTTTCGGATAATCCGGATTTATGGCCGCCATTTTGATCGCCGCCAGTTTGATCGACTTTCTTCCTTTTCCCGGTTTCTTTCGGCATGGTGATGTAGAAAGAAGTGAGGTCGAAGCACAGGTAGAACGTGATGCGACTGCCCAGTGTGAAGTGTGTGACGCGACTGCCGCCGACTGACGATGTAAACAATGAAACCAAACAAACACACGCTACGCTAAACATCGTGCATCGTGCAGGTGGAGACACAGTATGATGACTCATATTATCGCGCAACTCGTATGTTGGAAGGGGAATGTGGCATGGAGTGGAGAGGGGAGTCGTGTTTGTGTCGTTGTCTTGAGAGTACGGTGTGAGAGTAGTCGTGCAGTAGTTTGTTCGTTCGCCGCACCTACGTCCTTGCTGGGGCGAAGGTGCGGACGTGGTGTTGTTGAGAGTTTGTTTAATGTTTTTTGTCTAATACATTGATCTATTCGTTACAAGCTATTTCGGCAATACGTATTAGAAAGCATATTCATTTTAACTGTTCTTATCAATTTTAAATGTGTTAATATAGTACATATGTAGTTACTTTTATTTATTTTTGATGTTTTATAACGTTTTAGTATAGAAAAAAAATTAATTGCATTATCCAGATCAATTTCGGATAATCCGGTTTTTCGGATAATCCGCTTTCGGATAATCGGGGTTTTACTGTATATATATATATATATATATATATATATATATATATATATATATATATATATATATATATATATATATATATATATATATATAGATAGATAGATAGATAGATAGATAGATAGATAGATAGATAGATATAGATAGATAGATAGATAGATAGATAGATAGACAGGAAATATTATTTATTGGATAGTGACAGGAAATGACACATTTGGAAAAATGTAGGTATCCCTGCGAATACTTGGCACTGGGAGATTCCTTACAATCATGTCGTCTTGAATAGTGTCACGATCTCCATATTTTGGGAACACAAATGTGAGGTCCCCTGCAACATTCTTGCCTGACAACTTCAAACAATTTATATTGACTAACATCTCACCATCAACTAGTTCTTTTCCCTCTACAACTGCTGCAAAGTGTAAAACTGATCTCTTTCCAACATATTTTACTTGCACATAGGACCCTATCATTCTTTCACCAACAGAAGTGATGTCATGAAGATCATCACATTTTTCAAGTTTTGCATCTGTGACAGAAACATCTTCGACATCAGACTCAACTGCTGATGCCCAGTTTGATGCAACATCCTCTTCACTGGAAAACTCACGGCTAGTGGTAGAGCTACTTATGTGTTCATCATCAGAATCGAGATGTTGTGGTTCCAGATTACAATTAGTGAAAGCAGTGTCATCGTGGGTGTTATGGTATAGTGCCACTCGATAGTGTCCAAGAGTCTTAACACTTCTACACTGTTGTATTGAGTGTGCTGCTCTACATCCTTTCCAAATTTTCTCATAGCCTGCTTTTTCACTTTCAATTTCATTCTTGGAGACGTACAGTACAGTTGTTTTGTTTGATATCTCAGTAGCAATTTTGTACAGGTCCAATGCTGAGCGAACAGTAGCACGGCCCTGCAGCACTCTACGGTACACATTCCACTTTTTTTTTTTTTTTTTTTACGTTGCCTATTGCGCCGGTAGGCATCTTCCCAGTGGGGCCTGATGGTCGGCCAAGGCTTCTTCCAGGTGGGGCCTGATGGTCAGCCCAGCCCGTTCTGGCGCAGGCGAGTGTTTATAGTGGCGCCATCTTGCATTGTCTCATGCCCCCGGAACTCGATCTTGATTCGCTTGGACGGCTTCCTCTAGAGTCCGGGTTGATGGGTGGTCTTCAGGACAGCATGTGGGTAGTTTTAAGCCACTCGGCGGTGACTGAAAAATCCGAGTGGTAGCATGAGGATTCGAACCCGCGTCGTCCATCACACGGCGAATGTGGGTCCAGTACGCTATCACTTCGGCCACCGCCTACCCTACTTGATTAGTGCACCAATACCATCATGAGTGCCTTTCCCATGATAGCTTTAAAAAAAGTTCCACTCTGCAGTAGCCAAATGGATCTGATCATAGAAGGTGAGAGCAGTTATGGAGTACCTATTCTTAAAATGGGCTGCTGCTCCATCTGTCCAAAGAGAAATGTGCTTGATGGGAACAGAGTTAGCCTTCAGGTCATCAATTATTTTACTGTTGAACACCTGTGCCTCAAGGCTTGAATGTGCCATGGTGTCTGAAACTAAGGCATAAGCCTTGGTATGTTGTTCTTCATCTTGTACATAGTGGACAACTGAGGTGTATATAGTCACGGAATCTCCTGTGCTTGGCATCCAGTGGGCTGCCACTACTTCATTTTGGTGTTTAATGGCATAATTCTCAGCAAAGTCTGTTTGAATAATGATGTGCCCTACTGTTAGGTTCTCTTTCTGTTCCAGGAATGCATTGTTTTGTGTCTTCATGTTGTTCCGTAACGGAAAAAATTAAACGACCGTAACGTAATTACAGAAAAATTTAGATATCCAGAGAGAAAAGGCCAATGGTGCATAGGTACCCCCCAACTAAATCTACATTGGATATGAAGTTATATTAAGCTGCTCCAAAAAATCACTGACCTATAAAAACAAACATCAAATTTTCGTTATGGTCGTTTCAATCAACATTGTTTTATATAATTAATTATTACTGAGTACTGAATTGCTTAGAATTACCAACTACATCCTAACCTAATACAGCATTGACCATACTTCTAACATACATCGAGGTCGGAATCAACAGCCTTTCATTTAATGTAAAAATGGGAAAATAAAATTAGTTTTTTTTGGTAAAAATTTTTTTCACTATTTTCTTCAAATTCAAAAGCCTCATACAAAAAATTGGCTTGATATTTTTTAGTTTTCTCTTCGAATTTGGAAACTACAGGTTTTCACCTTTAATTTGATGTATTACAAACCTAGTTTAGACCATTTTTCAATTATGGCCCTCAGGATGACATTAGCGTGGAATGACCCAACACTGAAATGGGATTATCAAATCATATTATGCCAGTATTCTGGATTTTCAAGTGTTAGGGTTCTAACAGATGCTATAATTTGTCATCCATTTTCTTTGGATCATTTTAGATCTTTGATAATACAATGGTATCTTATTAAATAATGAGGCCAAAAAATGCAACTCAAATACAAAAATGTAATTTTGCTGCTTCATATCAAGCACTCAACCTTTCAACTTTGCTTGACATGGTGCTGTTTGACCTTGATATGTCTTACACTGGCAAGATTTAAGATTGGCAAAGTGTGAGCTAATTTACTGCTAGAATGTGTCATATAAGTGCTATAAATAAGACGATAATCATTATATGATGCAAAATATATTCTTTCCATAAGAAATCAAAAGCAAATCACAGCATCATGGTGAGATACATCTCTCCCTCTATACTATACAACAGACAAATCACAGCATCATGGTGAGATACATCTCTCCCTCTATACTATACAACAGACAAATCACAGCATCATGGTGAGATACATCTCTCCCTCTATACTATGAAACAGGCAAATCACAGCATCATGGTGAGATACATCTCTCCCTCTATACTATACAACAGACAAATCACAGCATCATGGTGTGATACATCTCTCCCTCTATACTATACAACAGACAAATCACAGCATCATGGTGAGATACATCTCTCCCTCTATACTATACAACAGACAAATCACAGCATCATGGTGAGATACATCTCTCCCTCTATACTATACAACAGACAAATCACAGCATCATGGTGAGATACATCTCTCCCTCTATACTATACAACAGACAAATCCCAGCATCATGGTGAGATACATCTCTCCCTCTATACTATACAGCAGACAAATCACAGCATCATGGTGAGATACATCTCTCCCTCTACACACACACACACACACACACACACACACACACACACACACACACACAGGGCCGTGCAGAGACCATTGGAGGGGCAGGGGCTCAAAAGTTTAAAAGGGGCACATGGAGCATGAATTTGAGAAAGGATACAAAAGCATACCTGACTATAACAGGCTGAATTGTAGCAACCCATATTCATAAAGATAACATCGAATCACAACATACCACATCATTGTTCATACTCAAATTACTCGATGTATAAATTAGTAGAGAGTGGCCAGTAATAATAAAGTTCATATTTCTGAAATCTTAAATGTTTATTGCTTCATAATCCAGCCTGCATTTATTAACAGATATCATAGACATCAATGATGTAGGCTTTATTCATAGTTATTTTATAATATTATTAATGTAACTAAAAGTAACTGATTGATGAAAGAATAGATAAGAGAACTTAGAGAAGGTCACTAAGGTGTGTGTGTGTGTGTGTGTGTGTGTGTGTGTGTGTGTGTACATTACAGTGGCATCTTCTCTTGCAGTTACAACAGCAACTTCCTGTTACCCATGCATTTAAAAATATCAATGACTTCACTAAGGTTGACTGGAATATCCTTTTCAATCGCAAGTAAAAGAAGGTCTGACAACCTATCCTCTCTGCAAAGGGTGCGAAGTTTTGTTTTCACCAGCTTCAGTTTTGAGAAAGAACGTTCCACAGTAGCTGTAGACACCGGGAGGGTGCCATATGTCTTCAGCAGCTCAGTCAAGTTAGGGAAAACCATATGTGCATTGTTTTCTTTGACCACTGTAAGAATAGATGTCACACTGATGGGTGAGGGGCATGAGTATGATGCATGGAACACCTTAAGTTCTGTCTGCAATATGTCTACTTCAATGTTATAGAACTGACAGAGTTTTTTCACAGCTTGCAGTACTTCTGTTGGGGGATTTGTTGTTTTCCAGTTCTCTGGAGCTATCAGGCTGTGGAAAGCATTAAGGAATTCCCAAGTGGAGTTATCTTCTCCTTTGAACCGTCTCCGAAGCTCGTGTGTCATTGTGTCCACAAAAACGTAATACACTTTAACACGATAGTAGTCTTGCAAAGTAGGGAAAGTGTGATCAAAGGTAGCTGTTGTGGCAGTGAACTTATACTTAGCTGGCATTTTCCTCCTCCTAGCTTGACCAGGAATCTCAGTTGGAGGTCCAGGCCCACTGATGCAGCCTTCTCTGTAGCCTGTTTATACATATTATCAAACTTCTCCTCTGTTCTGCTGTGTGCCAGTTCCTGTAAAACTCCATTAACAACTTTGTATGCTGCACCCAGGTCCATGTCTTTCTGCTGCAAAGCATTAGAAGCCATCGCAGTTACCTGGAAGATTGGACAGGTGATTTCCAAACACAGGAAGAATTCAAAGTTGATGCTCTTGAGTAGAATCATTGCATCACCTGCTGAAGAGTCTGGAGGGTCTTGCTGTGTCATTTGCTCAAGAAACTCCATGACAGCTGGGAGGACCTTCCTCAGAGTGCAAAGGGCTGTTTCTCTGCAGGCCCAACGCGTCTCTGACAGCTTCTGCAGTTCCAGTGGTCGCTGATCAGGGTACATCGTCTTCTGCATTTCAATAAATGCAGAGTGTCGTTTGGATGAGTTGGCCACAAAAGCATAAAGTTTTTCAACTAAGTTAAAGAAGCTGACAAAACAGAGGTTTGACTTTGCACTTTCAACCAGCACCAGATTAAGGCAGTGTGCCTGGCAGTGTACGTACAATGCCTTTGGATTTCTTTTCAGGATTCTTGACTGAAGTCCGTTAAAGCGTCCGCTCATGTTTGCAGCACCATCATAACCTTGACCCCTGATGTTTTCCAACTTCAGATTATTTTCTTCAAGTAGATCTATCACTAAGTTTTCAAGAGATTCTCCCCTTGTGTTATGAATGTTACACACCTGAAGAAAGCGCTCATTGATTTTCATGTTATGCACATACCTAATGACAAAAGAAACCTGCTCAGTGTGTGCAGCATCTGTGGTTTCATCCATGAGAATTGAAAAGATTTTGCTCTCTTGGATTTCTTTCTGGATCACTCTTTTTACTGATATGGCCAAAGCTCTAATCATATCATTCTGACTTCTGTTGGAGAGGAGTGAGACAAGAGGTCTTTTAGCAGTTCCTTGCTTCTGTTTTACCGATTCCAAATGCAGTTTAATTACACTGTCATATTTACCAAATACCTCTACCAACTCTATGAAATTACCTCTATTTTGGCTTGACGGGTTCTCATCATCTCCTCTGAAAGGCAATCCCTGTCTTGCCAGGTAAAGTGTGGTGGCTAGTAAGCGGGACAAGATTTCTCTGTTTTTTTCTCTTTCCCTGTCTTTAGCAGCTTGTGATGCACGGTCACCCATTTCGAAAGCTACCTCCAGTGATCTCTTTTTTGAATTGTTCCACCTCACCATACTACACATGTGTGATTCTGAGGCACTGTGACCTTTAATTCTATCAAGAGCCTTTCTCCACTGATTAACTCCTTCTGATTTCCATGTTTTCCGGTTTATGTATTTTTCCTCACTCAAGAAAAGACGGCAGCTGAAACAAAACATTGCATCAAGACTTGGGGAGTACTCTAGCCATGTGTTGTTCTCATACCATTTCTTTTGAAATGACCGCCCAAAATAGGTCAAAACTTAACATACATGAGGGGAATTCCACCATGCTTACCTATACCATAGGCAAAACAGTAAACACAAGCTTTCCCTCGCCCGCCTTCCTAACGGGACAGGGCGGGTTTTCCGAACATCATTTTCAAGGTCGCAACAATAGATTAAAGGGGGAAACTATTACATATTTCTGCACTTTACTGACTGATAGGTTCGTAATAAAAATTATGATTACGGTGATAACATAAAAATTATTATTATAATAAATGCTGGTATTAAACAACCAGTCAACCATTAAGTATATATAAAACACATACACAAAATAAGAAAAAAAAACTAAGATTTGAAGTTACGGGTTAGTTATTTCATGACTTTCAGCTTCAATTTGGCGCCCCTTAAATGCTGCAAAAGGGCACTTCGGGCATCAAGGTTCAAAGGGGCAGGGGCTCGAGCCCCCTCCGCCCCCCCCTCTGCACGGCCCTGCTGTCCGGCAAAGTCTGGTAACAAAATTGTCGCCTGGTGAAGTCTGGCGGCGCAAACGGCGTTTCCGTGGCTCACATCATGGCTGGCTGTCGCATCTCTCCACCTTAGTTCTAAAGGGCCTCTAGTTACTGCCAGCATATAAAGACGTGGAGGTCACATGTTCTGCGGCGTATAAGATGCGCTTTGATAAATAGTTGTCAGAACACCAGTAACTTAGATACCTATCTTTCTGCGCTTCACTGGGGAAAATGCCTAACACAGAACTGGTGGAATCAGTCTATAGGTACACTCATTTGGACTCTTCTTTCTCGCATATGTCAAAGAATATGGGATACTCTAGGAACTTCTCTAGAAAAGCATTAAGTTACAACAAATTATACATACCAACACTATCTTTTCTATCCACAAAGAGCAAACTGTTAAAGAATACTAAAGCGGGACTCAGGAGACTCTTCCGTGGCCAAGGCTGGGATAGTTTCTGAAAGATACTCACGGAGATTGACACGACTTTCTGTGAAGCAAATTTTCTCATCATTTGAACAAATCTTTGCTCGAATTCTTCTAGTATATTCCTTTTAACTTTTGAAGTGAGGCAGCATGTTGCAGCCATTTCTTAATAATATTCTGTTGGTTTTGTCCTGTCTCCTATATTGTAATAAAAAAGTACAAGCTGTTGTGTAAGGAGGCTGATGTGAGGAGGCTACAAGAGAGCTCTAGTAACAGGCCGGTGACCTCAAAAGGAGAGAAACAAAGAAATGTATGGAACAGAGTGAAACAATTTATTTTCTTTCATTTTCGTGCAACAACAAAACATCAGTTATCTTTCCTGCTGGGCACCGGAGGCCAGGCAAACTACTAGTGTCACAGGCAGATTTGTTTTAATTAATGGTGACCCAATAATATATCCCTGCTTGGCACATGCTGCTCCCCAGTGCTTTCCCTGACAGCTGTCGCCGATCTGAAGGTCGGGATGATTGATGCACACCTAGACAGCCTGTGGGCGATCTTCAGCCTCTTGGCGAGAATTGAGAATATCAGCTGGTAGCGGCAGGACTTCAACTCGGGACTATGGAATCACCACATCAGTCTTTTGCACTGACTGCTAAGCCATCCTGCCCCCTTGAACAATAGATACAGTGATGTATGATTTGTCAACATGCGGTGATGATCTCCACGAGGAAGGTAAACAAAGCCAATGCATTGCCAAGGAATAACAGATAGAAGGCGGCATCCAAGTGTGAGAGTCCCAGCACCACCCGCACCGAGCTGTCCTGTAGGCGACGGAGGAGAGTCAGACATTTATGTGATTATAATTTATGATTATAATCAATGCACTTACACCTACAGTAAAGATCACCGATTCCCAACTCTAAATTTGTGTGTGTGTGTGTGTGTGTGTGTGTGTGGACAGTTTGTGGGGTTGAAGGAAATGTAATCAATTACCAGTTCTCGCCAGCTGACTGAACTGTTTTGAAAACTGTGCCATTAGTTATGTCCACGACTGTGCCTTCTCATGACCATGTGTAAGATCTGTGTGCCTCCCTGAACACAGCGGTTTCGAGCCCCAACTCTAACCTTGGAGTACTCTCTAGAACTGTCGTAGGTGAAGTTCGTTGTTGCTCTTTTCCGTCTGCTGTAGCCCTCCACCACGTGCTGCATCCAGTGCTTCTGCAGCCCGGAGTCCCGCAGGCGGTCGGTCAGCTGCCGGAAGCGATTGTAGAATGGCGCGCCCTTTCTGCCAAAGGTTTGTAAACTGAGCAGAAATAATGGTGACATTGCATTACGTGTAACCTTTATGACGATAATTTTGTATAAAGCGCGTTATGAAACTTCATTTTGAAATTTCAACAGAAAATGTTCAATGTGAAGGACGGTGACAGCTGTGTTTTATTGAGGAACAGAAGAGGGATGTTTGGAAGGTTATGCAAAGTTGATGGTTAGCGAAACTGAGTTTGGCACTGTTTAACGAAGATTTACGTAGATGTCTAGATCACACGCATATACTAGATTGTCTTTCCATCTAACAAAACGACACCAAACGGCCACTGAAATGTTGCATTTGTACCTTAGCGAATATCACGGTCCGGTTAAGCTGGGGGGCCCGACCGTGCGGGAGAGCTCCTCGATGAATCCGCATCGAGGAAGCCTGCCGTCAGTGGTGGGTATAAAGCTAAGAGAAAGCTTGCGTTTTAAAGGAGGAAGGGGCCCTAGCCTCTCTTTTTTTGTTTTAGAGTTGGCCGGGGTCGTGCAGAAGTGGCGCCCGCCCGTAGAACAAGGCCCGGGGTTAACCTTAGGAGGGCTCTGCGTCTGGGCTCCTGGAACGACCCGAGATTCTCGGAGGATCATCAACTGCCCTACCTATCGATTGAGCTAAGAAGGCTGAGTGTGGACGTAATGGGATACTCGGAGTCGGAGAGGAGGCCTGGCAGACGAGAGATCAGTTGTCGGGGGTACACCTGCTACTGCTCTAGCATTAGAAATGGTGCCCGTCTTGGGGGTTTGCTATAGGGATCTTCAGCCAGTTGTAGCCACTTGTGGTTGAGATTAGTCTGGTTAATGAGCGTATAATGTGAGTGAGACTGAAGCACACATTGGGCTTCATGTCTCTTGTTGCAGCGCACGCTCCGGATATGTGTGAAATTCAAGATAAATAGATGTTCTACGCCAAACTGAACTCCATATTAGATCAGCGCCATCTCGGGACACACTCATTGTCTGGGCAACTTCAATGCTACTACTGGCATTGATTGGGTTGGCTATGGCTTATGTATTGGTCCTCATGGTTTGGGTACCAGGATCACTTCTGAATTTTTAATATATCTCATCTACCACATTGCAAGCATTGCTAGACCAAATCGGGCGGCTAGGCAGACAAGGAAGCAGCAATCCTCAGCCTTCAGGACTTTGCAAAGTTCAGAAGGAAAGAACTGTTTACGTTTCTGGTGCCAGAGCCATAGGCACCAACACATTACTCGTTGCCAACTCTCATTGTGGCACTAGCTGCATTAAAGTCCCCCAAGACAATAAGTGTGCCACGCAGAGGACACTGGTCGATTATAGAGTCGAGCATGGCATACAACTTCTCTTTCCCTTCGAGTCAACACGTCTCGGTAGGGGTGTACACTGCAATAAGAGATAGGAAGCCCAAGGTGTGCTTCAACCTCACCAGCATCATAGGCTCATCAACCAGAGTAACCCAAATGACAGGACTGAAGTCGTCTAAAAGCTGCTATAGCTACTCCATTGAGACGAGCACCATCACTCTAGCCTGATCAGTAGTAGGTATAAACTCCCGCTAATGATTTCTCCACTGTTAGGTCTTTTCGCCTCATTGAGCCACACAAAGTTTATTCTCATCCTCGTAATTTCATCTGACAGATGGAGTAGTCGATGATCCTCCAAGAGGCTCAGGCTGTTTCAGGCACCCACAGGGAGAGCCCACCCGAGATTAAACCTGGCCCCGGCCCGACGAACTTGTGCCTCGTCTACACCAAAGTCTATATCTACCAAGTCAAGTCATACGCAGCTTTGTGGGAGAAGAGACGGCAGAGGCGTGGCTTATGCGTGACGTTGCTTGGAGCCAAACTAGAGAATGTAGAAACAGGGATTTAGAGAACACGAAGAAAGGCGGATTAATTTAAATCGATCACTTCGACATGACCTCTCTCACACCCCTCACCGCCGTTTGTAGGCATTGCAATTAGAGTCACGCAAAGCAAAGTAAAAAAGGCATATTTTTTCGTCAGTGGCTTGCCTGAATGCGCGGTGAAAGAAGGCGAGAATGCACATCCAAAGTGCACACACGGCCGCAACTTTAGTCACCCGTGAACTGGCTTCAAGTGACGTCATCCCGCTGCTCCGCCCCAAACCGCCCCCTGCGCGTGCTGGTCGCAGTTTTGGAGGCAGAGTGACTTGACTTGGTATATATAGACTTTGGTCTGCACCACCCTGGCGGTTCCCGAGAAAAAGGGATGGGTGTGTTTGGTGGGGCAGGGTGCTCTTCTATCCCAATCACCAGAATGAAGACGCCGGCAAATTATTGCATAAGGGATTTGGATAGCACATGAGTGAGTTAGAGTAGAAAGTCATGTACAACGCGGCAGCGGGAGGGGTGGAGGGATATGCACTGTAATGTATTGCACCATGTATCGTATTATACCTCCATTCTTGTACTTCTGGCAACCCTGTTATCTTCACATTCTTCAGTCTGGCTGGCGTCCCTCCGGCAGGTACACGCTCGGGGCCCGCCGCAGCATTGTTCGCTTGTTCCTGGCTTAGTATAGAAACCACAGTCTGCACGTGTTTCTGTTACGACCCTACAACTCCGTGGTTGTCCTGTCCCGACAGCTACCAAACCCTACATGGTGCAGTGAGTAAGATATTGAGCCAAGGAACCGACACCCTGCCTGCCGGCACCCAACGCCTCCCCACCACGGCCAAGCCAGGACTCCACTGCCTCTTCACAACCTTCTCCGGGATCTACAGTGTGCAGTGCCTATAGATATAGTCTGTCCAAATTAACTTGGCCAATTTGCACCGAGAAGCCCCTCCCCCATTCTGGCTAAGCTCCGCCCCCCTCTCACCTGATTGGCTGTTGATGACATCACGCATTGTATCAAAGACACGTACCAAATATACATGATTGAGATAATCAAGCTAGTTTCATGATTAAAAAATATTCGTAATATAATTGAATGACGGCACTCTACTTTAATTAACAATCAATGACATCATCTGAGAAACACAGTACAATCATAATATTGCCATTTTCAAGGGAGAACGGGCGCTTCAAAACAAGCATTGAAGGCGATGGTAGGCTACCTATTAAGTAATGCACACTTTCCTACATTGCTCATTCACATAGGCATACTAAGTATAATCACATAAAAGTATCATCTACACACTTCATACAGGTAGGAATCATTGTATTAAGGAATAAGTTTAGTATCTGTGGCTCAGAGGGACGGGTGCGTCGTCTGCAGTGTTGTTGCGCTGAGCGTAAACACCCGTCCCTCCAAGCCACAGATACTAAACAAATTCCTTAACACAATGATTCCTACCTGTATGAAGTTACTGAATATGATGCTTTTTATGTGAAGGCAAGAGGACGAAGACAGGCGGAGAGAGGAGGACTTGCGACGAAGACAAGAAGAAGAAAGGCGACGAGCGGAGGAGTCAAGAAGGGAAGCAGAGAAAACGAGACGCAGGGAAGACGACGAGTGTTTCATGGCGTTGCTACAGAGTATATAACTGATGTTCTCGGCTCAGGCAATGCCCGCTCAACACCTGCCGTCCCCAACCTATTCACCTGGTGTGGGATCCAGAAAGATTTCGCAAAGTTACAGATTTGTTAGCCCTCGTATAAGTAATGTACGCTACCGCTGCGTAGCGAGTTGTGTGGATCCAGAAAGCTTTCTGTAGGGAGATAGGATCGCGTTGATTGGCCAGAATCTTCGTAACCAGGTATGACGTCATAAGACTCGCCAGCGAATCACTAGCGTGTTTTCAGAACCGTCAGCCAATCGTAAGGCAACCGCCTTCAGCTGTGGGTTCAAAACAACCCGTTCTCTTTTCCCATTTTCTTCCTTTTTCCATCATAATAAGACACAATGGCTATTTATAACATTTCTAAGACCATATAATTTATTCCAGCTTTTTACATCTACGTGGTAAAGACGATTATGTTGAAATTAAAGGTTTAATTTTTTAAGGTAAACTATACTAAATCGTAATCTGGGAACATTTCGTTGTTTGCTTCACATATATAGTCAGTCTATCGGCTCCCAATCCATGTGCTGTCACCCGACAAAGGCCCATGGTCCCTCCACGGAGGAACAAATCTAGAGATGGATGGACGAATGGATGAGGAGGAGGTATACTCCGGCCATTTGAGGTTGTACCTCCCCGGCTTCTAGGTGGAGTTTCTGAGGGTTTTTCTTATACTCAAGGAATATTTCAGCTTTTCGGTCTCTCAGGAAGGGCGTCTAATACTCTCTAGAGTTGGTGGAGAACACCTGGTGACAGGTGCCGCTGGCCAGGCCTCGAAAGGATCGCAGAATTGGGTTAGACGTTTCGGAAAGTGGGAACGAATTGCTGGTTCCTCTCCTCCCTTGCCAGCTCTGCTCTGTGTGACTACGTCGGCCCCGTTCTATGGGACAAAACTTCGAGGACAATAGCTGAAAAGCGCCGGGTTGTGAAAGTCTCTCTCGTGACCGAGGCTCAGGACAAGCGATTGGTCTTTGAGACATTTTCAAGACCCTGTGGGAGCGAACTCCTAGTGTTGGAGGCATCTAACACAGCAGTATCTAATTTCCATGCACAACTTTTGTTAAACTCAATTTTTTTTTTTTTTTACAGCTAAGGAGACAGCTCAAGGGCGCAAAGAAAAAAAAAAGAAAAAAGGCCCGCTACTCACTGCTCCCGAACAGAGGTTAAAGGAGTGTCCAAAATCAGAGGTCAATTTCGGGAGGAGAGGTGTCTTGATACCCTCCTCTTGAAAGAGTTCAAGTCGTAGGCAGGAGGAAATACAGATGAAGGAAGATTGTTCCAGAGTTTACCAGCGTGAGGGATGAAAGAGTGAAGATGCTGGTTGACTCTTGCATAAAGGGGTTTGGACAGTATAGGGATGAGCATGAGTAGAAAGTCGTGTGCAGCGGGGCCGCGGGAGGGGGGGGAGGCATGCAGTTAGCAAGTTCAGAGGAGCAGTCAGCATGAAAATATCGATAGAAGATAGAGAGGCAACATGGCGGCGGAAATTGAGAGGTAGAAGACTATCAATATGAGGAGGAGAGCTGATGAGACGAAGGGCCTTTGATTCCACTCTGTCAAGGAGAACTGTGTGAGTGGACCCCCCCCCCCCACACATGAGATGCATACTCCATACGAGGGCGGACAAGGCCCCTGTAAATGGACAGCTACTGTGCGGGGGAGAAGAACTGGCGGAGACGGTACAGAACGCCCAGCCTCGAGGAAGCTGATTTAGTAAGAGATGAGATATGAAGTTTCCAGTTGAGATTTTGAGTTAAGGATAGACCGAGGATGTTTAGTGTTGAGGAAGGTGATAGCTGAGTGTTGTCAAAGAATATCCTCTTGCCCCAATCGGAAATAATAGTAAGGTCTGCGGCTAAGCGTTCTGTTGCCTCCAGCCTTGAATCGTGAAGTTCCTGTAAGGTGGGTCTTCTATTAAGAGAAGTTGAGTAATGCAGAGTGGAATCATCGGCGTAGGAATGGATAGGACAGTTCGTTTTGGAAAGAAGATCATCAATGAACAACAGAAAGAGAGTGGGAAATAGGACAGAATCCTGTGGGACACCACTGTTAATAGGTTTAGGGGAAGAACAGTGACCGTCTAAATTTATGGTCACACTTTAAGCTATTTCGAAAGCGCTTTTAATATTTGCCCAAACTGTAAACTCGCTTAAATTTCTAACAATGCCTTCGAACCTTAAGTGTGACGTCTGTCCCGGACGATTTGCAGCTCAGTTCTTCCAGCTGGGTAAAACTTGCCGCCTCTGCGTTCAAAGATTACAACTTCAGAAGGCTGTGACTGAATGGAAAGTCAAATATAATAATCTTGAAAAGAAATTCGAAGCCCTTTAGGAATTTGTTTCAAATAATGTGGCAGTGACTCCACCATCGATGGTGGAGAGGCCCTCCACCGAGACTGTGCCCTCTCCAGACGAATCTCCTGCTTCACGGGAGGACGTGTTACCTGCCTCACAGGTTGACTCCCAGCCTGCCTCACAGGCCAACCCCCAGCCTGCCTCACAGGCTAACCCCCAGCCTGCTGCCGCACAGGCTAACTCCCAGCCTGCTTCACAGGCTAACCCCCAGCCTGACTCACAGGACAACCGCCAGCCTGCCTCACAGGCTGACCCCCAGCCTGCTTCACAGGCTAACACCCAGCCTGCTTCACAGGCTAACACCCAGCCTGCTTCACAGGCTAACTCCCAGCCTGCCTCACAGGACACCTTCCAGCCTGCCCCACTTAACGCTTCTCTTCCTGCATCACAGGACACTTCAAATAGAGGTTTCATTGCGGAATATAGATTACCGGGTCATACCATCTTTAGTCATGAAAGAGTGAACAGACAGGGTGGAGGCGTTATCTTTTATATCCACAACTCTCTCCATCCAGTATCCGTGAAAACAGATATTATAACCAACGTAGACACGGTCTTCATTGAAATCAAAAATAAATCTCGTAAAATAGTAATTGGACTTATCTACAGACCGCCAGGGCAGACTCTTGATATCGACCACGCATTAAGTGAATTATTATTAAAAACAAGTAGCAATTGCGAGGCAGTAATTGTCGGATTGGAAACTTGCAAATGTCACACCAATTTTCAAAAAGGGGGACAAGTCTCATCCAGGAAACTATCGACCAATTAGCCTGACATCGATTGTTTGTAAGTTAATGGAGACTATCATTCGCGACAATATGGTGAAATTCTTCGAAGAAAATAATATGATAAATAATTCGCAACATGGCTTCCGTAGTAAACGTTCGTGTTTAACTAACTTACTTGATTTTTTTCATTATATTTTTGAGGTGTTCGATGAAAGCAGATCAGTAGATATCATATATCTGGATTTTCAAAAGGCATTTGATAAGGTCCCCCACCAACGATTGCTCAGCAAACTATTGGCGCACGGTATCTCGGGTAACATTCACAATTGGCTTGTGGACTGGCTCTCTGAGCGGAAACAGAGAGTAGTTCTAAACGGTGTTACATCTAACTGGCTCGACGTCAGAAGCGGCGTACCTCAAGGATCAGTGCTTGGCCCCATGCTCTTCTTAATTTATGTTAATGATATCGATGATGGGCTCACTTGCAAAGTATCAAAATTTGCTGATGACACAAAAATTGCAAGTAAAGTAACTGCGACACTCGACGAAGAAGCTTTACAATCAGATCTAGATCGACTTGCACGTTGGGCCAATCAATGGCAAATGAATAACGTTGACAAATGTAAAGTGTTACACATCGGAAAAAATAACAATCGCGTTCGGTACGTAATGAATGGCCAACAACTTTCTGCAGTAAGTAAAGAAAAGGATCTTGGAATCACTATATCAAGCGATTTAAAGCCCGGTCAGCATTGTTCAGAGGTAGTTAAAACTGCAAACAAATTGGTTGGCTTCATCGGACGAGTCTTTAATAATAAATCGGAAAAAGTAATATTAAAACTATAATTCATTGGTTCGACCCCGTCTAGAGTACTGTGTACAGTTTTGGTCTCCCTAGTACAGAAAAGACATAGAAAAGTTGGAACGGGCTCAACGAAGAGTAACAAAGATGATTCCTAGGTTGAGAAATTTGTCATATGAACAAAGGCTTAAAGAAGTAAATTTATTCAGTCTATCAACACGAAGAATGCGAGGCGATCTAATAGAAGTGTTTAAAATGTTTAAAGGATTCAGTGATATTAATGCGGAAGATTACTTCACAATTGATCGATCAAATAGAACAAGAAGAAATCACAATTTGAAGATAAGTGGTAAAAGATTCTCGTCGCACGAAGCTAAACACTTCTTCTTCAATCGAGTTGTTAATGTTTGGAACTCTCTTCCTTGTGATGTCATTGATAGTACAACAGTTACGGCCTTCTAGAATAGATTAGACAAGTTTTTTGAATCCAACCAGCAACTAAGATATTACTCATTGTCGTAATAACGTTAAGTTCTTTCGAATACTGGTGTCTTTGTCCACTTTTATCGCCCGGTTAGTGGTAGCAGTAATGGTAGTTCTTTCCTCTTTCCTACATAATTTCCATGCAGTTTTTCCATGCTGCATGGTTCTTTTTCCTTTCCTGCCAGCTTTTGCTGGAGGGATGGGGGGGTGGGGAGGAGCCTTCGCCTTTGCTGTCCTTCATCTTCCACCTTTGAATAGATAGTTAGTGTAGCTTGTCACAAACAGCCTCGTAAGGACCAGCAGGTCTGCTGTTGTTTGTTCTTCCTTTGTGTTCCTTTGTGTTACCCGTCGCCATTGAAGGAGCGTTTCCGCCTCATCCACATCTCCACCTCTATACACAATATAAGGTACGTGTTTGCACTCCTACTTACGTATAGCTTTACATTAAGGTGGCAAGAGTCACAGGAACGTCTTTCACGCATGATGTGTGCATTAGTTGTGGAGATTTAGGTGTAGCCAATAAGGCTTTGGCTCAGGTGGCTTGGATTAGTATTTCTTATCCCATGCACCTGTAATAGCCTCCATACACGTGTATAGCTCTATTTCAACGTGTCAGGGGCATAGCTGGGCGTTATCGCGATAAGTTATCGCGATACTTTATCGGTGATAACAAAATTGGTTTATCGGCTATCCGCTACTTATTTATGTATATATCGATATATTCGTTACTTTTGTAACCAAACTAGCGATAATCGCTACTTTTTTCCGCCTCTCAGAAAAAAAAAAAAAAACGTTGTCTCCTCCCTACTGTGCATGCGTGGCCCGGGCGCCCGGTGTTGTATGAAAAAACTACGGGGTATGAAATATCTTCGGTGAAGAGATTTCATACTTAGATCAACATTAAAACATTAGGTTATCTTTTTATGTTAGACTCAAAAATCACTACATCAAAGAGAAAAATCATTTAACTTTGCCCCCAAAATGATTATTCACTGCCTGAAATTTGTGATCCCGTTGTAAAGAGCGCAAACAGAGACCAACGGCTTGTGTTAACACGAGGCGGCGTGCCGCGTGGCCTCTCAGCTGCGTCTCGAGTAACAGAGTGAGTGCCAGTGTTACGGTTCTCAGTGCTTCAGTACTTCTTTACTGAAGTGACTGGTAAAGTGTCAATGGTGATAAGTAAGAATAACTGAATAAGTAGTGATGGCGGCCGCGTCCCCGTCGTCACGAGGAGAGTCAGTGGGGTGACCCGGTGTCGTGTTATTTGGTGTCCCATCGTCAAAAGCTGGCGCTTTTGTTAACAAACACTGGTCTCTCGTAAACTGCGCATGCTCATACCAGTAAGCGTAGACCTGTACAGTCTCACAAAGCTTTTTAACGCATTAAGTGTTGTTGGAAGTCTGAATCAGACATGCATACTGTACCACCATCCTCGCTGTTTTTAGAACGACACTCTGTACATATAAATACAACTGGTACAGAGTGTCGTTCTAGAAACAGCGAGGATGGTGGTAGTGGTACTGTATGTCTGATTCAGCCTTCCAGCAGCTCTTAATTACGGTTAAAAAGCTTTGTGAGACTGTACAGGTCTACGCTTGCTGGTCTGAGCATGCGCAGTTCACGAGAGACCAGTGTTTGTAAACAAAAGCGCCAACTTTTGACGGTGGGGACGCCAAATAACACAACACCGGTTCAGGCGTTTCTAGAATTACCGTCCATATGTAGTACGTGTCAACGTGTGGTTTTCAGGTTTTGTAAGTTTTCTAAAATGCAGATAATAAGAATTTGAATTCATATATGTTTTTTATTTGAAATATCAATATAGTATCGTTTTCGGCTATCGGACTTACCGCTAGCTAGTATCGGAATTGTGGATTTGTATCGGGTATCGATTATCGCCTATTTTGTGTCTCCAGTTAACGAATATCGGTTATCACCGATATGGTTTTCCATTATCAGTTATCGGTTATAGGGAATAAGGTTTTCTGTTATCGTGCCCAGCCATGGGCAGGGGTCACTTAAATGTCACCCATGGATGGTTTGTGCATTAATTGTGGAGATTTAGGTGTAGCCAAGAAGGCTTTGGCTCGAGTAGCTGTACTCATTTTTTAAACATGTTCCTTTCTTTATTATTATTGTTATTTGCTTTAGGTCCTCAATTTATTTTTAGATAACAGCAACATTTGATATTTTTTTCCTTTTAAGGGCCATTTAATTAGCTTACAATTATGTGTCTTAAATAATTACCGTATGTTCTAGTCCTCTGTAGTAATGTAGTTATTTCTGTGTTCCACAGATGGAGCTTGTTGCGGCATACATTTTCAATCGCAGACTGTGCAGGGAAAGGAGATATTGGGACCCAGTCGACCCACTACATGTCAGTGATGAACACCTGTTGCAGGTGTATAGATTTCCCCGTCAGGAAATCATCAGGCTCTGCGATGAGCTGCGCCCCCACCTGGAAAGGAGAACCAGGAGGGCACATGCACTCCCAACACACACCCAGGTTCTGGCTGGATTAAGGTTTTTGCGAGTGGCAGCTTTCAAGGTGTTATTGGAAACGGTGTTGGAATGGACCAATCAAGGGCCATTGATAAAGTAACTCAGGTACTTTGTGAAAAGGCCAGTCATGAGATAAAGATGTCAACCACAGCAATAGATATAATAGAATTTTTAGGATAGTTTTCATGCATTTCATAATGATAAATAATGGATTAATGAATTTTCAACTTCACAGGAGACAGTGCGTATCCTTTGGAGCCATTCCTGATGACCCCAGTTGGTCTGGCACCAGTCTTTGCTCTCTAAACTGCCCTCTTTCGGATTCTATCCCTCTCTCTGTTCCTAAGGCTCTTCGTCTCATCAGGTCTCCTCCTCCTACTGATAGCCTTCTACCTCTTAAATTCCGCCGCGATGTTGCTTCTCTTTCTATCTTCTATCGATATTTCCACGCTGACTGCTCTTGTGAACTTGCTAACTGCATGCCTCCCCCCCTCCCGCGGCCACGCTGCACACGACTTTCTGCTCATGCTCATCCCTACACTGTCCAAGCCCCTTATGCAAGAGTTAACCAGCATCTTCACTCTGTCATCCATCACGCTGGTAAACTCTGGAACAACCCCAGTTGGGGTCTGTGGATTTCCTCAACAACCCTCAGTACTACAGGGACGGTGTGCACTTGAGTGTATCAGGGTTGGAAAAGTATAAGGATGCAGTCTTGGGTGGCCTGAGATATGCCCTTGAACACCGGCAGTGAGTACAGTTGATCCCCAGATGCCCGAAGCATTATTCAGCTGAATAGCTATTGGCAATTGAGGGCCAACTAGCCGGTACGGGACTGCCTCCTTGTACAGTTAAGGGTCTTTTTTATATTTGCCCCTTTAATTGAAACCACCCCTATTAATCAAACCCTTTCAGATTGTTTATTTCAATATTGAGCCTGCTTATAAATTTGCCACAATGGAATCAAAACTAAACCCTGAGGATGCAGCCACTCATGGAGTAGATATAGACTCTGTTCCCCAAGAGATAATTAAGACCCTGAGAAGGAGCAGGGGAATCTTTAAAAGAAAAATAACACTCCTTCTTAAGCAATTGAAAGAATTAACTCAAACATATTCCTTGACACCCTCCCTAAGTAAGAGCTTGACCAATAAAATATAATTAGAAATGGTACAAGTGAAACACTATGATGACAGAATAAATAAAGTAATGGATCAAACAGACCTTGAAAGTAAGGATGAAACTTACTATGCCTCAGAGTTGGAAGATCAAATGAATTTCTCACTACAGATTGAAATAGAATTAGATCAGTATGTTGGGCTAAATAAGGATCAGGATTCAAGAGGTGCTCAAAGTGATATTACTTCACAGAATCTTATGCAGTTTATGTCACAGATGAATTTTAGTGAAGGTAAGCCTCCTACATTGGATTGTGGAACATTTTCGGAAAAGGAGAAGAACAAGTTTGCTTTTAATATTTGGGTGATAAGTCAAGTTTATAATCCACTATAAATCTATCATAAGGGTTAGCTAAGTTTTACGTAACCTCCTCGGTTCAGTGGAGCCGTATGTGGCGATCAGTCACTGGGATTCACTCTGATATCCGAATCCTGAGTGACTCATCATTTTTTAACATTAGAGTGTCAAAAGGATTTGATCGGCAGTGATGTCGTCCTAACTCACAACTTGTTCGTCACATCCACCATGGAAGCCACACAGGCAATACGCGGAGCTATCCTTGCCTTTCACAGAGAGGGCATCAGCATTTCTGAAATTGCTCGCTGGACTGGAGTTTCAAGACCAACTGTGTATCGGTGGATTCGACGAAATGTGGAGACTGGCAATGTAGACGATATGCCAAGAAGCGGCCGCCCTCGATGCACAGCTAACGAGGAGGACATGGTAATGTTCTACTTTCACAGGTTAATGCTTGGTGAAATAACTGCACTGTAATGTGTGTAAATTGGCATGATCATATAACATGACTGATTCACAATTTCTTAACCAGGCCATTGCAGCTGACCACTTCAGACCTGCCGTCAGCATTCGAAATGATCTTCATCTACGATGCACCCCACAGACTATACGCAACAGGCATTATTCCAGTGAACTGCATGGTCGTAAACCAGCAACAAAGCCAGAGCTGACTGCCTTGCTTAAGGAGACAAGACTGAAGTATGCCCTGAATTATGCTTACAAACCAGACAGTTTTTGGGACCGTGTCGTCTTCTGTGACGAGAAGACATTTTGCAGCTTTAAACTAACATGTAAACACAAGAATAAGTAGCACCAACACACGAAGAAACAAGTGTTAATAGCACAAAAAGTGTGCTAGATCGGCGTCGCATGACCCTCCAACACACCTCCAACAATTTGTATTATGCAACTAGGGGTCTAAAATGGAAACTGCTGAGAAGTAAAGATGGCGCCACTATAAACACTTGCCTGCGCCACAACGGGTTGGGACCAACCATCAGGCCCTACTATGAAGGCCTACCGGCGGCACAGGCCAAGACGTAAAAAAAAAAAGAAAAAAAAAGAGCTGACTGTTTATAATGCCATGCTGTAGGGTTCATCAGGGCTAACAAATGTTATAATACAAAATCATGTCTACAATGCATGGGTAAGCCAGGAAAACAACTTGAAGAGAACAACGACAACACTAAAAAGATGGACAATTTGTTGATCGGCGTCTGTGACGCCGATAAAAAAACATGGCAAGCTAGTGTTCCCACTAACCCGAGGTAACACTTAACCTGCTCACTCGGTCTTAACACCACTCAACTTAATTATTAAGCCTTGACTACAACTAGCGAGTATTTGCGCTCCACCGCGGGCGATGATAGAATACTTTCCAGCTTGATTGTAGCAACGGGCGGGACGCGAACCTGCTTCCTCCTGGACGCAGCGCCAGCACGCTGACCACTCAGCCACCGCGAAGGACCAACTATAGTCCTTGCAGTGATCGGACAGCCAACTGTTCACCCTTGCTGTTTCAATTCATTAGGCAATTGCGCATGATATCCCATGGGCCGACTGTGCAGCCGAGTGAGCTCGGCTGCATTCAGGGAGAAGTCATCTTCGTCGATGACCATGTCAGCAGCGTCATAAAGCACCGAATTCGGTTCCCATTTTGGTCTGCTTGAGTGGTCAATAAGCTTGTTAGGGAGCGGTTCCCCCTCACCGAGCAGCCTCCTCGTCAAGGGTAGGGCCGACTTAAGGCGGTATCACACTAAGCCTTTTTCCTCCAACCGGCAACTTCAACTTTTCCGGGTGTGCGCCACACACGACCAAGGTCGATTGCCCATATCCACAACGTAAACAAACCAGTCGCCCTGTATCCATATGGCGCCGTTTGCAAAAGTAATGGCTGCTGCAGCTCGTGCTGCTGTTACTCATGTTATGAACTTGGTGGTACAGTTAAATGGAAGGAAAAAGCGGTTGTGGGTACGATCATGGCTTCAAAGACGGGAGGACAGGAGTGCTTACCCAAACCTCGTCAGAGTACTGTGCTGGTCACCGGGAGTCCTACAATTTTTATTGAATGAAGAAAGAAGAGTTTTTTATTAACTATTTGAAATGGTAGCCCCCACTCATATCCAAGTAAGACACCAGAGTGAGGGAAGAGCAGCAGTCATGAACCATTCACATCTTTTTAAATTTTTTGGGCGAAGTTTTCATGTGTGTGGTCCCACAGCACGGGGTGTTCTCTTATCTTGTAGACAAATCAGCTGCCAATCCACTTTACGATATTCTTGGTAGGTCATCTTCCAGCACCCTTCTTCTGCTCCTCAGCCATTACCAAGGAGACTATTATAGTCTCCTTGGTCACTACCGTCGTCTGTTTGCTTACATACAGACGCGCGTTTGCTCATACCCACAACCGTTTTCCATCCGTATGGACAACCGATAACTCGCTCCCGGTTGGGCGTACGGCCAACCGCGGTTGCTCGTAGCCCCGACGGTTGGAGGAAGACGGCCAATGTGACACCGCCTTTACTCTTTTGGTCAGCCTCACGGAAAGTTTAGCACCGATGGGTCTAGGTCGCCTGGCGGTGTCGGGGGCACTTGCGGGACTCTACTTCACGAGATCTACTGCAGGTATTTCCTGAGCAGCTCGGCCATTAAAACAGAGTTGTGTAGTTATTCACCGAGCAGCTCCGCAAATAAATCTAACCCAACTTCATCTTCTAGGGAGGCGGCTTCGTCCCCTATCGTAACATTCCCGTTCCTATAGGTCAGGGCTGCTCAACTGGCGGCCCGCGGTCCGAATCCGGACCCTCTGAGTGTTGTAGCTGGACCGCAGGCTCCAGGAGGAGAAAATATAATTAAAAAAACATGAAGGTCTGGCGATGAATTCTTGCAAGTGTATTCCCTCGACTGACGGTAGGCCCTACTGTCAGTCCAATAACTACACATGTAAGAATCCGTCACCAGGACATTCATGTTATTTAAATAGACTTTTTCTACTCCTCGAGCCTGGGGTCCAGTTGCAGTATTTACCCAGACCTCTGCATACATTTGAAATCGTCTAACTGTACCTTTGCTCGTAATAGTTGAGTATCCCTGCTACAGGTGGCGCCTTAACCCCCTCGACCAGTCTGTTCAATAAATAGTGACGGAAGTAGTAATTGATTTTCACCGAGCACTGCTTTGCAAATAGCCACTCTAATGAGAGAAAATTGGTGCTGCAGTCGTGTCAGGATGATTATACAGTTTAACACAATCACAGTCCGTTACGCGTTACACTTAACTACTTATCCACTTTACTCAAATTATTTTAATTACTGTTGCCTTCCTTGAAGAAGCTAACAGACAAGAAGGTTGGCACTACCACATCAGTAAATGTGATTTGTTCATACAATTTGCTACGTTTAAGTTATAACCTATCTAAAAAAACACAAAAATTACCTTGTACTGTGAGCAGTCGAAGATTATGTGAAGATGAAATACAAATAGCAGCAGAGGGAAGGCTGCCATGTGTGACATGTGCTGCCCATTTCCAGCACAAATGAATTATTTGTAAATATAAGGCTGTCCTAATGCTCTGTTGCATAAAGCAAAAACACGTAGGTGTATTACTTGCATTTAACTTATGCTTTCATCATCACCAGGTAGGCTATTGCATGTCAGGAGACAAAGTTTCTTTCATAATTAATCAATAACATTCCATTATTTTAACTAATTTGTCAAGGTACGCTGTTATCATTCATTCTATCACATGCTCGTACTCTTTACAGTTTATAAACAAAGGTAATGATTACAGTGGACAGAAACTTTCAAATTCGTCAACGTCAACCGTGCACAAGTCATCCCCGAGCATCACTGTGGCCCTCCATGCGTTGCAGCAGCAAGGGACGTCTCCAGAGTTCTGCGCTTCCGCGGCACAGAGGTAATAAAGAAAAGCTCGATTGTAGGTTAATTTTATATGAAATTCCTCACTAACATGTGCCTTCAGGATACAACAACACCTGAAGACACGCACACGCGAGTTAATGATCTAATTCCTAATGAATAAATGAATGTGTGTGTGTGTGTGTGTGTGTGTGTTAAGCTAGTTATATATACCTAGTAGTAGTATACAAGACTTGAAGCGGGCTTGTGTTGCACTGTCTCGGTATCTACTTTTATCCACCTTGCTTTGAATTGTCTTAGCCTTTATTGTCTCCCCACGACGACTGTTGGGAAACCGAATACAGCTTTTCTGCATCTTGTTTTCCTCTATGTTTACATTCCTTGTCCTTCTAGCATCCCTTATCAGCAAGCCTGCCCTGTCTGCATGCTCCAGGCTCTTTGTAACTTAAATGCAGCGATCAAGTCACATCTCACCTCTTTCTTGCAATATAGACAGCTTCTAATTTCGCAGACTCATTCTAGTGTTGTTTTCTTTAAAAAAAGCGGATTTCCCACTTTCAAGATGCACATGCAGAACCGTCACGAACCTAACTTCGCGGCGTTTGTAAGAAAAAATGTTCTGATGTGTGATTTTACAGCTGCATGGCGTTACGAAGCAGCATACAAAGTGACTAAGACAGACCTGCGGAATAAACTCGAAACGCTGCTATGTACTACGAAGCGCTCAGATGTGTTGATATTATATACTGTCAAATTTAAAATTTAACGACTATCGGTGGACCCCGATGAGCTACGATGAGACACGATATGATCACGAACATCTAAGAAGCAAGGCCAAGAGAATACTCTTCTGTTGGCCGTGTAAGAAGCACTAGAGATTCGCTACGAATTACCCGAGAAGACAAACGAACGCCTACGAACCACTACAAAAGCGATACGGAAGAACACAGTATACAATTTTTATATATGCCTGATCGCCGTACAACATGGATCATTGTGACTGATTCCACCGACCGAAAATTACTTCAGTTGTAGTGCGACATTGAAGTCGAAGTCACCAAGCTGGAGTTGATCTAATGTCTTGCTCTCCTTCATCACAGAAAAAAAAGAAGAAACGACAGAAGCTGAGGGCATATTGGACTAAGCCATGGCTATCACAGCAAGCTTCCTTTGGACAGTACGAAGATTTCATGACGGAGCTAGCCCTGGGCCTAGAACATCGTGATAGTATTCTCAGTGTTGTGCGGATCCACCAAGGCATGTTCAACTGGCTTTTGCAGAGGGTGGAACATCGTACTGATTCTTAATGCATCGTAGTTATTCTGATGTTATTCGTAACGCATCGTACCTCTTCTTAGGTTATTCGTAATTCATCTTGGTCATCATCGTAGCGCATCGCGAGGCCTCGTTGAGTATATATATATATATATATATATATATATATATATATATATATATATATATATATATATATATATATATATATATATATATATATATATATAATGCATTTTTCACTCATCTTGGACGCTTCTCACGATGCGTTGCGAACATCGTAGGCAATTCTTAATTATCGTAACACGTCGAAGCAGCATCGAAGGTCATCGTAACGCTTCTCAACGGTTTTGGGGTGAAGCCAAAGTACAAGGCACCGGCTACGATGGGTTATAATGCGTTACGATACCTGAAAACATTTTGCGATGCACTACGGTAACACTCACGGTAACCTACGATGCCGAACTCTGTTTGCCCGTTGAGCAAGCCGCTACGCATAGTAGGATTCTAGTTGTAAAAGAACCAGGTAGGACACGTAGCAATTGTTTTAAGTTAGATTAACTTAGATTAAACAAAGACGTAGGCAAGAATTGGTTTACCAATAGAGTCGTGGATGAGTGGAACAGGCTTGGCAATCATGCATGCATGTGATGAATGCTAAGCCATTGATACATTCAAGAAGTTGTATAAATTCATGGCCACTTGCAGACTCCTTACGTTCTCATGTTATAATTTGTGGGGATAACTCTCGAAGTTGTCTACGACGCTGCTGATGTTGACCAAGAAGCCTCGCGATAAAGGAATCGTAACGGGTCAGTTTAAAAGGCGTGTATATGGGAAAGCCCCTGTAGTTATGTAGTTAGTTACTTCGCCCCCACCTAACTTGGAGCCCTATACAAGGTGAGGCTGCTCGTAGGCCCTGTAAGTCCAACAGCCCCAGGGGTGGCAGGAAAGTATACGTAGCCACCATCTGACGTAGCAGTGGCCTTAGGCAGTGGCCGCTTGGCTCCTGGTCACGCAGCCTAGCCAACTGACCTCCCCGAGCCAGAGGAGTCCTCCCGTCTTGGCCGGGATAAACGGCCAAAGAGGAGCGTTGCGCTAGCCACAGCACACGACTACGACATCGCTCATCCTCTAGGCCTCCCATCTCCCAACCTTAGAGGAATGCCTCACACGGCAAACATGTGGGCGGACTAAGGTGCTTGGTAAGTATTCAGGAAGAGGGACAGTAAAGTTGGGGGCATACTCTATAGTTGCGGGTGGTCGCGGTGATCATTTCCGTCGCATTGGTCCTTGAGCCTTTTAGTGCAGAGGTTCCCAACCTTTTTTTCAGGCGACCCCAATCATGCACCTCTAGACATGACCGTGACCCCTCTAGTTAAGTTGTATATGGGTTATTATATTATAATAACACAATGTTTGGTATTTGGAGGTCTTGGCGACCCCAGGGTTGGGAAAGGGGGCTGTAGTAAGTAGGACACCATTACCCAGGGACACAGTACCAGTGTAACATCCGGGTTACCACAGTTTACCTTTCCCAGGTTTTCCCCGGTACCAATTTATCGACCAGCCCGAAAGGGAAGAGGAACAGCTGGGTGGGCTGCACGCCGACTGCCCGGGCCGGGATTCGAACCCGGGCCCCCAGGTTCGTAGCTAGCCACGCTAACCACCGGACCACGGAGGTGCTATTCAGCAAGAGAGAAAGGAGGAAGATTTGATTTGATAAATTTATTACACCCATGGGGCGACAATCATATTTACAGTTATGAAGTCTGGCACTATTTACATTTAGCAGCTAAATTGGAGGTTAGAGAAAAACATAAAGAGCTCACACAAAAGCATAAATAAGTTGTAAAACGTTATCTCAAAACGTTATGAAAAGAACACATATATCCTACCAATAGTATCGGTCTACGATGAATACAGTAATCAGCACCCACCAAAGTGTGGGTGTTGCATCAAAACAATGTCTAAGTGGTTGCCAGTGAGGAGATATTTACAGGTGTCGGTCACTGACTGTCCCTGGGGCAGCAGATCCCTGACTGAAGGACACTCAAGGCAGTAGTGCTGGAGGTGGTTGGCGTTGGGAAGGCCACACAGCTTGCAGGCAGAGTAGTGAGGAGCGTCCCCAGCTTCACAGACTTGCCACACCGGACGATTGCCCAGACGAAGACGAGCAGTCACAACATTGTGCCTGCGAATCTTCAGTCCATGCCGGCGATACCTGGGAGGTGATTGACGGAAGTGGTCGTAGTGCTGTATGGAAACACTCTGCGTCCGTTCTGAGTCCCTACGTTGGAGTGTAGTGAGATGAGCGGCTTTATGGACCATCTTTTTGTAACAGCGGAGAGATGGTCTAGCATTAGCAGGAGGAGGTAGTCTGCAGGCATGTTTCGCGATGAGGTCCACAGTGTCATTGGATGCAATACCAACATGTGAAGGAATCCATAGGAACGTAACGATGAGGGAGTTATCAAAAGCTAACACTAACTGCTGTAATATTTGTTGAACTACATCAGAGCACGTGGGTTGTGGAGATGAAAGGGCTAGAAGGGCAGGCTGAGAGTCACAGATGACCACACCATTCAGTCTTCGCTGAAGTAAGAGACGAACGGCTTCCAGAATCCCGCGTAACTCACAGTAGGTTGAACTTGATGAGTTGCATAGTCTGCGGCCGACCCAGCCTCCCGTAGGTCGGTCCACATCAGGAGAGTAGACGGCGTACCCCGCGCTGCCATCAGCCTGCAGGGACCCGTCAACATAGAGATGATTTGCAGCAGGAACCATGGAAGACACTTTGTTGATATTTTCTAAGGCCAGTTGTTTTTGCAAGAGTGGTGGGTCACTTTTGGAGGTGGGAGTGTAGAACACACGCGGCCGAGTAATCTTCCAAGGAGGTGGGCCATGATCCACTACAGCCACGGGAACATTGATGTCGAGTCTTCGTAGGGTGGAGCAGACTGTATTAATTAGGTTGCGGGCACCTGGACGAAGTTGGGGTACTGGTGCAACAGCGTGAAGTGAGGTTCTAAGGACTTGAGAGAAATGTGGGGCGAGGTGAGGAGAGTTAAGGCATTTGGCTCCGAAATATGACACGTTGGCGTGTATTCTTTCAACTAATGGCGGAAGATTGAGTTCAGACTGCATGTTGACTATTCTTGTGGAAGTAGGACAGCCTAAGATAAGCCGCATGGCTTTATTCTGAAACTTTTCAATGGCCTGTAATGCTGTTTTGGTAAGCTGGGAAAGAGCAGGGGAGAGATAGTCGACCACTGATCGGAGAGATGCGATATAAATAGTTTTGGCTACAGGGATAGACACGCCAGCGGCATTGTTTGTCAGCCACTTTAGAGGAGACAGGCGCCGCTCCAGTCGGGCCAACAGATCTTGAATGATGGGATGCACACGTTGTCTCGCAGGCGTGGAAGGAGTAATGCGTACAGGCGCGCCAAGGTAGAGGTACTGCGTGCACAAAGGTATGACACGGTCACCTATTGTGAAGTCCGGAAGTGTTCTTGGCTGCCGGAGAGAAAAGATTCTACTCTTTTCTGGAGAAATAAGGAGGCCACATGAGGACGCTGACACATGAAACGAGTGAAGTAAACGTTGTAGGTCTGCTGGGGAGCTGGAATGGATACAAATGTCGTCAGCGTAGCAGGTGATCGTTGTGCCTGGCACGTCGGGAAGTAGGGACAGCAGGCGGTGAATAAGGATGTTGAATAAGAAAGGGCTAAGGACACCGCCTTGTGGAGTACCGAGTTCGAAGTCTTGGATGGTACTGCATGCCCCCTTGAATAGTACACGAGATGTTCTGTTTTGTAGGTATCCTCGTAGCCATCTTAGAAGGTGTCCCTTAACTCCAAATTCCACTAGTTGGTCTAGTATGACTTCTCTATTTGCGACATCAAAGGCACTTTTCAAATCGATGAAGGCCACAACGCTGTTCGGGGTGAGGCGGGTGTACAGCTCCATGAGGCAGTGGTGCGTGCCGCGCTGTGGTAAGAAACCATACAGCCTGGGCGAGAGCCTGTCTCGTAACCGGAAGAGGAGGCGGGTAAGGAAAATTCGTTCTAGGACTTTGCTGAAGCAGGATGTGAGGGAGATGGGTCGGAATTTGTCGGTGCCAGGCTTAGGGATGGGCACAATCAGGCTGAAGGTCCAGGCTCTCGGTACGTGACCCTGGTGGAAACAAAGGTTGTACAGCTTTAGGAGGGGGTTCCCAGGCACCTGTAGGAGTAGGCGAAGGACAGGGTAGGTGATACCGTCATTGCCTGGGGCTGTTGCCTTAGCGCTGACAAGAGCACGTCGTAGTTCCTCGTCCGTTATGTGTACATTATCCTCTTCATCCTTGTCGAGGGGTGCGGCAGCCAGGCGAAGAGCGCGGAAGTGCCTCTGTGTGGAGAGAGCGTCCTGAACGTGTGCGGGGAGGTTATCAAATCTTGACTGTGCTGACCAGGCGTCATTGAGGTCTTGGGCGTACTGGGCTGGGCTGTGGTGAAGGGCACTGGGAGGCTTTTTCTTTATAACCTTGTTAATGAGGTACCACATAGATCCAATATTCGTTTGATGGTTGATGTTGTCTGTGAATCGATGCCACGAGTCTGTTTGGACACACTCTTGGAGGGCGACAAGGTCGTCAATGGACAGCTGAAACTGATGCAAGGACTGTGGAGTTGGTCGTTGTTGGAAGTTGAGGCCATCCTCCTCCGCAACCCTTTCTGCTTGCTTGATTCGGTTGTCCAACGTCCAAATGTGAGCTTCAGGGCGACGTTTGATGTGTGGCCTGCTGACGTATCGGGTGTGGAAGTCGTGGGTGGAGGTAACAAGTGCAGAGTATAACTTTTCAGGGCAATGGAAATCAAACGTGGGGAGAAGGGAAGTAATGTAAGAGACGTATGTGTGGCAGTACTTAGGTGGTATCGTAATGCGAGTACGGTCATGTACAGGTGAAGGTGCAACTGAGAAGGAATAATGAAGGCTAAGAGCAATGTGGTCAGAAAAGAGAGTAGGGATAGACGAACACTTGACTTTTGAAGCCACCAGTCCAGCTGTAAGAATGTGATCCAAAGTGCCTCCTCGGGCATGTGTGGCGCCCGCGGTGTCCCAGCGAGTAAGTTGGTTGCGTTGGATGTACTGGAGCAGTCGAGTCCCGCTTCGATTCACGGTACCTGAAGTGTCTCCCAACGCAGGGTGTCTGGCGTTAAAGTCCCCCATGTATATCATGCCGCGCTTTGTGGGAGCGGGGAGAGCTGCTGGGTTCATCCTGCCGGGGGCCGAGTAAACGTTGCACAGACGGATCTTGCTGCTCCCAACGGTTACTTCAATGAGTTGGAAAGTCGTGTCTTCATCCACAGAGCTTCGGAGGAGTTGGTGTTGTATGGAGGAGTGAACGTAGGTAACGAGCCCGTTCCTGACCAAGTGGACGTAGGAAACGTAACCGCTGAGAGAAGGAGCGTTCCCCGCAGGTAATGGGCGGCCTACAAAAGCTTCTTGGATAAAGATAATGTCCGGACGACGACCATTTATATAGCCTTTAAGGGCAGCAAGCTTGTTGTAGCTTGTGATCCCACAACCATTCCATGAGATCACCTGTAGCTTGATTTGGTCAGTGAAGTCTGTTTTGGGTCTTGCGGGGCCCAGTCGTGGTAGAGGTGGTGGCAGAGGCACCCCTGCGCGCCGCGGCGCGGGGAGACCCTATTGATGTTGCATCAATTCTCTCGAGGCGAGTGGCAATAGTGTCGAGCTTCTCTGTGAAAGTGGAGACGGTGGCAATGACGACCTGTTGAGCCTCAACTAAGGAATTCAGTGTAGTTTCAACTTCGATTTGCTTGTTGGCCAGTTCCTCCATGCGAGCATCAATGGCGTCAAAACGTGCTGTTAGGGAAGTAAACTTAGACTTGAGAGCGGCGACGGCATCGCGAAGCGCAGTAACTTGAGTGGTATCCAGACCAGTGGAGGCAGAAGAAGCAGCAGTGTGTAATGGGGGCTGTGCACGTGGTGTCCCACGCGCTGCAGTGGGGGCGGTGGGAGGAGCCTGCTGACGCTTGGCGCACCCATGCCACACGTTGACTCCTGTCTGTTGACATCGCGGGCATTTCCACTGTGAGGCATCTGGTGGTAGTTGATCTGGCTGATTCGAAGTCGAGGCAGAAGCAGTTGCAGCTGACGGAGGGTTACGGTGGAGGCAGGTGCGTGAATCATGTTGGCCAGAGCACCACGCACACCGCTCAGAAGCAGAGCAATACCGAGAGATGTGACCAATGCCCCAGCAACGAAAACACCAAGGCTGCTCGTCCTTCATCTTCCGAAGATCACAATCTGGCAGGCAGGGTAGGAAGCTGAAGGTAACTGTTGGCGGCGGTTGAGTGGCGTCCCGCTCTGGTGGAAACGTCGTGCTGTGTGTATACCCGGAAGCTCTTTAGCCAAGGAGGGATCGACGCAGACTGGGTAACGAGTAAGGAGGTATGTAGGAAACTTGCGGGGCCGTTCGGGTGAATCCTGAACCTCTAGGATGAGGGACAAAAACTCCCCCCTCGTCACAGTGTCTACAATGTCCGTACGGCGTCTAGAGATGTATACAAACCGAGACGTAACTGCTGCCATCTTGACCTCAGCCAGATTGCGGTCGAGATGGAAAGCTCGGGTAACCTCAGACAGCCAGCGGATCTTGGTGTCTACAATTGGACTGCCCTTGAAAAGGAGTTTCACATAATCAGTCCTGGGAGCAAATGCTGGCTCTGCAGGAGCGGACGGTGATGGCTGTTGATGGAGTTGGATGGGCCGAGGGCGGATGTGAATGTCGTAACCTTGGTCGGGTGTGCCGGGTGGAGGACTCGAGGAGTCTCGTCGCTTGTGTGTCTTGGGAGCACGAGGTGGCAACTCACTGTCACTATCCGATGTGTTGCTTATGGGACGTTTGATGGAAGACGATGCTTGGTCGCCGCGGGGGGGAGCAGCATGGGCAGGCAGCCCCGCTGACATTGACGTGACATGCGGTAGCGGAGGCCATTCTCCCTCAAGCAGCATGTTCTCCTCATCACTCAGCGCCAAGTCAGCTTCAACGTCTTCAAGAGTGCCAGGTCCAGAGTACTCCATGGCGCACACGTAGGGATGTCAACGCCCCAATGCTACACTGGTGACTCGTGGCAGCATGGGAAGTGACGTATCCATGACGTCGCAAAACGTCACTCTCCTCGCACTGCGCATGCGCAGCAGCGAGGCGCGCCGACCAGAGGGGCTCCGCTTGGCTACCTTGCGTGTCACTTAAAACTACAGGCTAAGTCCACAACCCTCCAAATCCAAAATGCACTGGACAGTCCAATGGACCTTTATGTAGCTCACAGGAACAGATGGGAGGTGGTAGCAAGCGAAATCAAGCAGAAATCCGCCAAAACAGAAGAGCTGCTTGCAGGTGTTGTTTACAACGAGGCCCTCTGGTGGCCAATCAGAAGGGAGGAAATAGCTCGGGGTAGTTGAATGCGCTGTATTACTCATCCAGGTGGGGCTGCCCCAATCTCATCCCATCCTGCCATACCTTTTGTGTCCTATTTCCAAAGAGCATATTTGTGTGCTGTATTCCACGTCTAGTTCCCACTTTGATGCAAATAACAGTATTGGGAGGATTATACTATTCATCATATACTTTTTTATCCCCATGCTTGTTGACCAGCTCCAGGATGATGAGTTAGTCTTGGTAAATTTCAACGTTCATCAGCAAATTTCAACGTTCATCAGCAGCAGTGGGGAAGTGTAAGGTCAAGTAATCGAGTCGAGAAAATTGTTAACATCCTCTTACAGACAAACGTCTGTCTTCGTAATGATGGTAGTGCGATTAGTGATCTGACAGGCACTGCAACTGCCATTGATGTGTTACTATCCACAGCAAATAATCCATGCAACCTTGGAAAATCATCAACGCCACCTATAAATAACCATTTGGTACTCTGTATCTCTTACGCGCCTGACCAATGGCCTGACACCATTTCGTCTCCATTTACACCAAAATTCAACTCGAAAGATAGCAGACTGGGTGTTGACATGAATATATCTGTTGGAGATATTTACACCGAGGCCAGTAAAGCGCAACACTCCATTCGATTCGCTGCCGAAGCTTGTAATCCGAAGACTTCTACAGCTCACACAAAGCCTATAAACAACGGACTGTGGACAACGGATTGCAGATAAGCACTTCGTGAGCGTAATGGTCGATACATACATTTCAGACAGCAGCCCGGTCAAGATAGCTTCATAGCCTATACAAAGGCAAGGGGGCAAGACAAGGAATGTTGTCTGACGCCAAAAAAGGTTCTCGGAGTCATCATATATCACAATAACCCAGACCACTCCCCTAACCCAAGGCTGGAACACCAACAAAATAAGCAACCGTATACACACCAATTACAACCAACAATTAACATCATTCCGTCCAGCAAGTTGGAAAGTTTCGTTTAGTCGGCGCAACATCTGTGGTCATAATTATGCCGGAGAGAGATAGAAGGGGAAGGAATTAAAGGAAAAGGGAACATCTCCCAGAAGACGGGACACAACCCCCGATTAATACCTGGTACCCATTCACTGCTGGGTGGACAGGGGCGTAGGGTATCGTAAAAGCCGCCCAAAATTTTCGACTCCACCCGGGAATCGAACCCGGGTTCTCTTCGTTGTGACCCGAGTGTGCTAACCACTGCACCACGAAGACCCCACCGTCCAGCAAACATTGCAAACACCATAGCTCACACAATCCAGCATACAAGCAGCTCCGCCTCATATGAGCCCGCCCTCCCTCCCCACAAAGAGGCAGAGGTGCTCTCTATCCCTGCATTTGCTACTAGAGATGAAAGCACAGACTACAGCACTAAGTTTACGTCAGATGAACTCCTCTTTCCCTTGAAATCCTGTAAACACAGCAGTCGCGGTGTGGGCCGGATTCACGAACTTTTACCAACTAACCCTTCGATATCTCTCACATTTACGGGACCACTACCAGACCTCCGGTATCTTTCAAACTCTGCATTCATAAACACTCTTGTAACGGGTCGGTAAGAGCAACCAGTTGTTGTGCTTGGTAGCCAATCACGTGCAAGCTTTTATGGTGTATCTTCAGCTTTAAAGTGACTTTTCTGTACAGATATAGGCTTCAAAATCAAAACGCGGTAAATACTGCTCTAGAAGTAATAATAAGCAGTGCAGTCCCCCAATAAGATGTATTTTGTTAAATTGTTACTATAGCCCTTGTTACAAGTCCGTCATGGCGCAGGGAATTTTTTATAGTGACGCCATCTATTCTTGGCTCATGCTGCCCCCCCGAAACTCATTCTGATTCACTTGGAAGGTTCTTCTAGAGCCCGGGTTGAGAGGTGGTCAATTCCATTCACTACGGTAAATAATGCTCGTCAATTCCATTCATTACGGTAACTTGTGTTCGTCAATTTCATTCACTACTAAGCTTGTCAGTCGGTTATTTCTGTCTAAAGCTGTGGAACAAGTGTAAGTAGAAAGTGAAAAGTGAGGATAACTCATCGTCGCTGAGGCTACTCATACGCTGCGCCACTCACTTCGTCTTTTCATGCCGTTTTTCAATTATTTCCATCATTATTATATATTTTCATACTCCTACAACTACGATGATAATCAAATTGCATTGTCATGTTAAAAAATCATCGATGCAAGTCGTCAGACGGCAGAATAATGTTGTAGTGGCAGTGTTCACCCAGCTCACCAGATCTCGGTAACTCACTCACGGGTGCTCGGGTGGTAAATTTTGGCTTTACTTGACTATAGTAACTGGAGGCTCGGTAAGTGCTTGCCGAATACAGATTTACGGAGTGGGCGGAGTTACCGAAAAACTTACCAACGAGAGGTCTGGTAATGGTTTTATGAATCCGGCCCGTGGCTCGTCCAGGTAATATAGCAAAGTATGATTCAGTAACTTAGCCCACCTCCACTGTTAAAATGACCTCACTTATAAAATGAAATCCTCCTGCACCTTCCATTCAGTTCTTGAAATTCACTTATGTCATTCCCATACCCAGACAGGCTGGTAACCTTACAGACGCAAATGCGTTCGACCCGTTGCCCTCACAAACTGTGCAAGTTCATGGAGGTGCATGATCAATAAAGGGCTCCTTTTTGTTTTAAAAGGGAAAGGTTTGTCAAGTGACCAACGGTCGAGCTTTCAAAAACACCGAACCACGACGCATCACTTGACAAACCATCACTTTAATTCAGGGGCTTTTGGAAGAAAACAGTTTACAATTGGACGTAGGTTCGGATCCCCGCCTGGGTAGTTGACGCGCATCCCACTCAGCTGTTCATACTTCCTGGCCGACGCACGAGTGCCTGGGAAAACGTGGGGATGGTAAACCCAGGGTGGTAACATGGATGACACACTGGGCCGTGTCCCAGGCAAAGGATTCTTATCCACCATAGGCTCAAGGGCCAAAAAGGAGGAGACAAGCAGTTAAGTCACGCGCAGCTATAGCGATGCCCAAAATTTTACCTGTACATAGGTATTCATTATTTATGTTATAAAGTATTATAATTGCATTAAATTTTCACGGCATTTCTTAGCACAAATAATGGTATTGCTGGAGATTAAATTATTCGTATTCGTATTTGAGTCCTGCAGCGATTCTATACCTGGTCTGAATAATAAAACATCATATTTGCATCTTTGCTATTAGTAACACAAGAAAAACTATCAAAGGACTCAGGTCGATCCCGTTAATTATTCAGTCAGTTTTTCGGTAAAGCTCGTGTTTTATGATGTGTAATTGTAGTACTGAGTGCAAAGATAATATCCTAAAAACTGACTTAACTGTAACCAGCTGGTCTTTCATAATATCACAGCAATCCCCTCCACTACCATCAAGCCCCTCCCTTCCACGTCAGCCTTATAAATACCAATAACACGGAGCCCTTCCTAGCGCCACCCAGGATAATTATAAAGGCAGGGGTGGTGAGGGGGCGTGGCTTGCTTGTGGACTGACCAATGATATACACTGAAGAGGGAGAGGAGTGGCTTATTTGCCAAGATAACGTACACCAGTCAGGAATAACGTCAAACATACTGACTAACGAAGAGAAGATTGACCTCAGAAATGAAATAATCTCCAACATCTGGAAATTACAAACGGAATCCGATGAAAAAACGATAAAAAACTGAGTTGAGAACATGAAAGCAACGAAGCGGAAAACTCCTGCTTGTTTGTATCTGTTTAAGTATTCACTAGATGACATCAATTTGGTTCACTATTTACTCATTGATCTTTTCTTACGTGTTAATGTATTCATTTATTCAGGTCAGTTTTTTGTCTTGCTCAGAGCGTCTGGAGGGGAAGGCTTGTTGAGCTTCCTGTAGTGTGGAATAGTCGCCGTACCTTCAAACAAATTAACTTGCCATTAACTTAACGTACTTAGCTAACTGACTTAATCATATAAATATTTAACTAACTTTAATCATTAATAACATTTATTTTCGCACTGAATTTTGCTAACAAACAAAATGACTCCGCAACTACTTAGCCAACGAAACAACAACCAGATAACTGACAATCGATAAATTTTGTCTGATTTACTAACTAAAGCCAAAGTGTTTAATAACTAACAATTTTAACCTAACAACTAACTTGCTTGCTTCTAACTGATTCATATTAGTGTTCACCTGAGGAGTGGGCAAATAGCCTCCTCCCGAAACGGGCGCGCGATCCTCCCGGTGAGGCACGTACGGGAGGCTCGAGTGCTGCAGGCCTATCGAAGACACTCCTGTGTCCCCACTTCCCGTTTCCTTATTGTCGCATCAACACCAGAGAGTAGTTCGGCATGCTCTCTAAGCAAAAATTTTCTCAAGTCTATCCTCCAAACTACACACATGTGAGAAACCATTTCCTCAAAGTTTATCAAAACTCGGAGTCCCTATCCAGGTGGAGTTGAACAGGAATGCCCCCATTGCTTCCAAAGACAGCTCTTCCAACTTTCTCATCACCAACTTCTGCAATATTTACAATCTTCGCTACAATTTCCAACCTGTAGAACATTATTTCCTTCTCTAAGCCTCACCTCTTCCTAACTGAACACAAGTTTCTGAGGCTATTGAGTTTTGACAGTAACCTCTACTCTAATTCCTTTTATTTTCTTCCTAGAGCTGAACCATTTTCTTAAAAGAGAAAGAAGGAGGGTATACATAAGCCCACAATGGCGCTGCTCGCACAAAGCGTCAGTAAGAAATAAATAAATGGTTAGGATTATGCGCTATAGCTGCACGTGGGCGCGGTACTCATCTCCGCCGCATTGGTACTTGAGCCTGTGGTGGGAAGAACCCATAACCCGGGACACAGCGCTAGTGTGACATCCGGTTACCACACTTTACCTTCCCCTGATTTCCTCAGGTTCCAATTTATAAGCCAGCCCGAAAAGAAGGAATAGCTGGGTGAGCTGCATGCCGACTGCCCGGGCCGGGATTCAATCTCGGGCCTGTGGATTTTATAGACACGATCATCAGTGCACCTCGGAGGCTTCAGTAAAACAGTTCAAATAGAGAGGCAAGAGGAATTCTGAGGTGTCTTGATACACTTGATAATCTTTAAGTAGTAGCCAGGATGACATGAATATACACGTAAGCTGTTCCAGAGTTTACCAGCGAAAGGGATGAATAAATGTGCTGGTTAACTGTTGCATGAGGGATTTGGGTAGTGTAGGGATGAACCAGAGTAGAATTAGAAGGTCTTGCTCACCATGCAGGGCAGGGGAAGGGGGGGAGGCATGAAATTAGGAAGTTCAGAAGATCTGTCAGCATGAAAATATCGAAAGAAAATCAAACGAGAGGCAACATCGCTGCGGCGTTTAAAGCCCCGTTCACACTGTGCCGACTTTGGGCCACGACTACCCACGACTCCAGGGTTCACGAGGTCTTGGGTGTTGATGTGAAAGGGTCGGGCATGTCTTGAAAGAGGTCTTGAGACATGCCAAATGCTGCGCCGACGTCATGACGGGAGTCTGGAGTCGCGAGGGCTAGCAAGACATGCTGGCAACTAGTTGGCCGAATGTCCCAGACAGTCGGCAAGACACCAAGACCACAATACCCCCCCCCCACACACACACCCCACCCCCCGCTTCTTGGAGCGTGGGAACCAACTTGTCAAATGCAGAAGTCGCTGGGTTGTCGTGGCCCAGAGTCGGGGCTGCAGAGGCAAAAAACTGTCAGTATGAGGAGGTGAGTTCATGACAAAAAGATTTTGACTATCTGGTCCCCCAAAGAGCTGTGTGTGTGAAGCCTTCCCACATAGTTATGAAATGCATACTCCATGCGAAAGCGGACACGGCCTTTGTATATGGACAGCATCTGGGAGGGGGAAAAATTGGTGGAGACAATACAAAACAACATCGCGGAAACTGATTTATTTAAATATAAAGTAGGGGCGGTCCAGAATTCGTGATTTTTATAGGGGACCCTTTACAATGAGTGGTACCAGAAAAAAAGTTGGAAAGTTTCGTTTAGTCGGCGCAACATCTGTGGTCATATGCCGGAGAGACAGAAGGGGAAGGAATTAAAGGAGAAGGAAACAGACCCCAGGAGACGGGACACAACCCCCGATTAATATCTGGTACCCATTCACTGCTGGGTGGACAGGGGCGCAGGGTATCGGAAAAGCCGCCCAAATTTTTCCACTCCGCCCGGGAATCGAACCTGGGCTCTCTCGGTTGGAGTGTTACCAGAAGGGAAACTCATATCTATGTGTGGGAATGCATCGTAAGTCTTTGTATTGAAAAAAGTACAAAAAAAAGCCCGCTACTGGCCGGACAAAGAACAAGCGAAACAAAAACTACTTTCGGTCTAATAAAACTAATTACGATAATACTGATGAATAAGGAACTAATGGAAACTTTTGGGACAATGTTCGAGATTACGAGGTTGTGGCTATTGCGAGGATGTGGTCAAAGTCATTTACAACAAGACAAGTCACTCTGCCTTCAAAAGTGTGACCAGTACGCGCAGGGGCGGTTTGGGGCGGAGCAGCGGGATGACGTCACTTGATACCAAATACCCGCCAGTTTACGGGTGACTAAAGTTGCGGCCAAGTGTGCACTAGGGCTGCCAGGTTGGCGGGTTTCGCGCCAAATGTGGCGTTTTTTTATCTTCGCTGGCGGGCAAAATTTCATGCTGGCGCGCTGGCGTTTTTTTGGCGGATTTCTGTCCTGCTTGGGGATTTTTTGGCCTTTTTAGCTTTTTGTCCAGTGAATTACAAATTATCCCTACTATCAAAATGATCTTCGAGGTCATGATTTATAAAACATGTTGTTGACTGGCGAGCGACAAGAAGAATGTTCGCACTCAGATGCTAATTATAATAATGTTCACACTCAGCTGTTAATGATGATCCTTGCCCGCCCTCACAGCCTGAGTCAGGCCACCTGAGTCAGCCCACTTGCCCCTGTCTCCCCCTTCCCTCTCCGTCTCCCTTCCCTTTCCCTCTCCTTGTCCTTGCTCACGTCAGGGCAAGAGGGGAGGGCTTATTCTCCTGTCAGTTATGGTCACCTGCACTACGACTTCCGGAAGTGAATTTTCACATGATATGCGGACATAATAAACTCCTGAGTCGTGAAAAGTAAAGTGTGATAATGAAAGGCGATACACTCTCAATGCTGTCAAAAGTGTGATAATGAAAGGCGATACACTCTCAATGCTGTCAAAAGTGTGATAATGAAAGGCGATACACTCTCAATGCTGTCAAAAGTGTGGTAATGAAAGGCGATACACTCTCAATGCTGTCAAAAGTGTGATAATGAAAGGCGATACACTCTCAATGCTGTCAAAAGTGTGATAATGAAAGGCGATACACTCTCAATGCTGTCAAAAGTGTGATAATGAAAGGCGATACACTCTCAATGCTGTCAAAAGTGTGATAATGAAAGGCGATACACTCTCAATGCTGTCAAAAGTGTGATAATGAAAGGCGATACACTCTCAATGCTGTCAAAAGTGTGATAATGAAAGGCGATACACTCTCAATGCTGTCAAAAGTGTGATAATGAAAGGCGATACACTCTCAATGCTGTCAAAGTGTGATAATGAAAGGCGATACACTCTCAATGCTGTCAAAAGTGTGATAATGAAAGGCGATACACTCTCAATGCTGTCAAAAGTGTGGTAATGAAAGGCGATACACTCTCAATGCTGTCAAAAGTGTGGTAATGAAAGGCGATACACTCTCAATGCTGTCAAAAGTGTGATAATGAAAGGCGATACACTCTCAATGCTGTCAAAAGTGTGATAATGAAAGGCGATACACTCTCAATGCTGTCAAAAGTGTGATAATGAAAGGCGATACACTCTCAATGCTGTCAAAAGTGTGGTAATGAAAGGCGATACACTCTCAATGCTGTCAAAAGTGTGGTAATGAAAGGCGATACACTCTCAATGCTGTCAAAAGTGTGATAATGAAAGGCGATACACTCTCAATGCTGTCAAAAGTGTGATAATGAAAGGCGATACACTTGTTGTAACCCGCAATCCCGGGTCACACAGGGGAGACGACACACTGTTTGTACTAGTGACACTTGACTTAAAATTCTAGTACTTTAGGAGTATTTAAAGGAGTTCGTAAATGGGGTGATGAAACGGTGTCGCCTTTCTTATATGTATTTTATTCTACCTTAATACTACTTAATATTACAGAGGGTAAAAATATTGTTTAAACCAGCGACTGGCTTACTAGACTCAATGAGTCTTCAGGTTTTCTTTCACTATTGGTTACTGACGTTAACACTGGTATAATATTGAGTAAAAACTCGCACAATAAAGTATCATAGAAATATAATCCTAAGTAAAACTAAGATAATAGAACACAATAGATATGTTAGATACGCTTTCCTCTATGGTAATTCTTCACTCCATACTCACAGTAGCAACGATGAATGTTCTACCCATATTGTCTAGGGAAGGACAACTGAGTGTCCAGCAACGAACAGAGTGCTGGTTGATCTGAGGTCAAGCCTGAATAAATGCTTCTTATATAGGCAGACATACATACAGACATCGCGAGGGTAATACGTCAGGCGTGTGAGTCATACATCAAACTCACACCGAGCTCATACAATAATCTACCTAACCGACATGCTTAATTCACGCGGTGACGCCGCTTTGTTTTCATAACATTTTGTTCCGCGGTTGATCGTGTTTTGGCCGCGGTTGATTGTGTTTTGGCTTAGAGATAAGCCGGTGCGTTAATGGGCAATTACAATTGTGTATAGGTTGGTAAATGAACAGTGCGTGTGGGGACAATCATGTCTTGGAGTCCGTGTTGTGTTTTAGCGGTCGATACCGCTGTTGTCATCGGAAAATATTGCCGGTGAAGATGATGATGACACGAGTGGTGTCGCAGCCCTCGGGCACCATACCCCCCGTTAAAATCACGCCACGTCCTCGTGGCACGAAGCGTTCCGCCCGGCGGACGACCATGGAGGGCCAATACGGGGATGGCGGGATCGTGGGGGAGGAGGCCTGCGAGAGACGGGACCTGAAGAGACAGAATAAGGCCACCCACCGGCGACGAAGACGACGCCGAGGAGGAGCAGCCACCCCACCAAGGGAGGAAGGGGTCGAAGGCGGGGACCGGAGAGACGGAGTCCTGGAGCGCGTGAAGTGCTGGAGGGAGGTCCAGCGGGGGGGCCAGAGACGACCCGGGCGACGGCGGCGGGGAGGGGAAGGGGCCAAGGGGAGTCTTGGCCAGGAGCGATGAGACCACGTCACGTCCGATGTGGAACGGGGCGCGATGAACCGTCAGCGGGGCGTCACCGTCCATAATAGCAGAGGCAGGGAGGCTGAAGGCGTCGGAGTGGGCACCAGCCCATACCGAGGCTGAGGAGACCGTCCCGTTGATGGTCTGCCTGTATTTGGAGACCGGGCTGTCCGGGCAGACCATGGTGACCACCTGGGGAGTATCGGTAGCGAAGACCCAGCCCGCAGGAGACGGGATGAAGACCGGGGAAGACTCTGAGAGAGACTTAGAACACAGCGAGAGGGCGTCTGGGCGATCGAGAAGAGAGCGATCTCGCAGCGCCGGACAGAAGTCGAGTAGACAGGGGCGACAGGGGACATACATAGAGCAGGTGGTGTTTAGTACAGCGGTCCAAGGAGTCTAAGAGCATATAGTGCGGTCTTCAGAAACCGCAAGGTAAGTGGAAAGCGTGTCGGTGTGCAGAAAATATGGCGTGCCATCAAGATGAAAAGGCAACGCGTCCATTTTAAACACATCGAACACGTCAGAGGGATCCCCTTTCATGGGGATTTGTAAGTAGAAGTGAAGGGTTCCTGAGGAAAGCGTACCTTTAGAAATAACCCTAGAGACATCTCTATACAATGCTAAATATTCATGTGCTGCAGGGAAAAGTAAGCCTGGATAATGGAGTGACGCATTGCTGAGCACACGAAATAGTACATCATTTGGAAGGAGGAGAGGGGAAACCTGCGTTTGGGACAGCTGCTGAAGGCCAAGCTTGAGATTCAGAGTATCATGATTTAGGTCACTAAGTGCCAACTGAATGAGAAGGATAGTCTCCAAAATACGCATTTCCCCTTCAATTTGCAAGGTATTTAGCGAGAACTGACGGATAATAGCTGAGGCCAAAGCCGAGGCGGACTCTAGACGGGAGATGGCAGAATGAACATGACGGAGGTCCCGAACTGTGGCGTTGAGGACTTCCTGATGGAGGTTAAGTTGACGTCTCTCTTCTGTGGACAGAGTGTAGAGCTGGGAGAGCTTCCCGTGTATCACATCTATTTGGGCCTGAGTGGCCGTACCGAAAAGGAGGTTTGCTACCGAGCCAAGGAAATCCACGGCCCCTCGCTTCTGGCGAGTCCGAAATGGGCTTCCATCTCTACCACTCATAGCCGACAGAAAGCTGTTAAGATCTTTGAATAACTTCTCAAACTCAATGTGAAAAGAGTCTAGAGTGCGCCTGAGTAGACCAACAGTAGGGAACGATTGATTCATATGTTCAATCGACCATGAAACTTCCGCTGTTAGATTTGCCACGTTGATGAGAGGACGTTGGATGTCGTCCGTCTTGATGACGACGGGGACAACATAGTACCGTCCTGTCAACAGCATCTTAAAGACTGGGGAGAAGACGAGGCCGGGACGAATGGGTTGCTCCCGGGAGGGATCAAGGGAAGACAAGGAGAGGGCAACACCCAGGATCTGTAATTATAGGGGGCATCAGTTCGTTGGTCGTTGGCGATACTCAAGAGGGCGGTCCATTACATTGGGGAGAGAAGGGGGTACCGTATTGGAGCGTAATGAGCGACTGACACAGGGCTCTGAAGGAGCTGAGGGAACCAATGAGGGGACCTCTGAAGCATCTGAGGAGACAGGAGCCGGTGAGGAGAGCTCGGAAGGAGCTGGAAAGGACAATGGCAGCGGCTCCTCGGGGGAATAAGTCATGGGGAGTGGGTCCACTTCTACTACTTGATCAGGGAGAGGGTATGCACGCCTGACATTAGGAGAGTCATGGAAGCCAAGAGAGTCCTCGTGAACGACCTGAACATTATTTGTGTGAACTGTCTTGATCTTACCACCTCTAACCTGACGCAGTCGTAAGACTACAGGGCTTATTTTTTCTAGCACCCTAAAAGGTCCATTGAACAAGGGCTGGAGCTTCTTTGGTTCGCCCTTTGTACATACATGCCTTAAGTAGACCCGATCTCCTACTACCACCTGTTTGGGTTTGGATTTCCTAAACATTCTTTCTGACTCCTGCCATCCTATATCTATATTGGTCTGACATAGTTTATAGGTCCGCTGCGACACTAGAAGTAAATGCTTAATAGCTGTCAACATCATAACAAGGTTGGAGTATATTCTCAAGCACTTCAATAGTCACATTTTGGTCCCGAGAGAAAAGCAATAAAATTGGTGAATCTTTCAGAACACGGTGGTAGGCAGTGTTGTAGGCGTGTGTTGCAACCGGAAGCATTTGGTCCCAGATACCGCGATTGTCCTCGCACAAAGTTCTCAAGATATTTATTAAGGTGCCATTAGGCCTTTCTATCACACCGTTTGCAGACGGGTGATAAGGAGTTGTCCTTAGATGATCAATCTGTAACAACTGAGTCAACTCTCGTAAGAGAGTGTTGACGAACTCCTTTCCTTGATCCGTGACTAGAATCGGCGGGATGCTGTGTACACAGACTACGTTCTTGTAGAACGCAGCTGCCACTTCCTTGGCTGCCTTCGTACGAAGGAGGGTTGCTACCAAGAAGCGTGACAGGACGTCTATCACTGTCAGTACATACCTATAGCCTTCGTCTGAAACAGACAAAGGTCCGACAATATCCATATGGACTCTGTCAAACGGTTGGCCAACCTCTGGATACCTCATAAGTGGAGCTGGCTGGGATCCCCTCTTCTTAAACCGACAACAGACAGGACAAGATCTGACATATTGCTCCACGTCCGCCTTCATTCCCGGCCAGTACGCAAACTTGCGACAGCGTGCCAACGTAACCTTAGTGCCTCCATGCCCTGCAGGTAGCATGGAATGCGCCAAAGCTAACGCGTTAGGAATGTAGCTTGGTGGAACGATAACCAGTCTTTTCTGCTTGTTGTATTCATCGCAAACATCGCGGTAGAGAATGCCGTTCTCTACAGTCACTTCACTAAGAGGCAGTTTTTTGAAGTGCCTCTTAGCTGCATTTAACGTTACATTGCTCCTCTCTGCAACCTTTCTCTCATCTCTCTCATGTACGTTACCACCGGTGGTTTGTTCAAAAGCATGCTTCAATTCTCTCAGTTCAGGATCGCGATCCTGGTGCTCCATGAGTCCAGCAAGACTCCAATGGAGAAACTTATCCTGTTTGTCATGTCCCTCCGGAGAGGCGACAGACATGTCCTGTCCACCCGTAAGGGTGACAGACATAATTCGAGCATCCAATTCGCCTTCTATCACGTCACTCTCCTGATTCCTAATCCTTGACAAAAAATCTGCTACCATGTTGCTGGAGCCTGGGAGATAATCAATACTAAAGTCAAATTCTCCTAGAAGTGTCTGCCAGCGTGCAATCCTGCTGCTAGGTACTGTGCTTTTTAACAGCCAAGTCAGTGGTCTATGGTCCGACAGGATGTGTATCCTATAACCCAAGATAAGGGGTCGATTAGTACTGAGGCCATAGATGACTGCTAAAGCTTCTCTCTCTCTACCGCTGAGTAGTTACGTTCTGCTCCATTCAGGGTTCTACTAAAATATGCTATGGGACGTAAACTACCATTTTCATCCTTTTGTTGCAACACACCACCTATTGCCTTATCTGACGCATCTGTGGTGAGATTGAAGGGCTTCCGGAAATCCGGAAAGGCTAAAACAATGTCAGTCGTTAGACTGTTCTTTAGTGTGCTAAATGCATGCAATGCCTCTTCATTCCACTCCAGATGTGTCTTATCATTCTTGGTTACTTTCCTCCCTTTGAGTAAATTATTAAGTGGGGATGCTATCTTGGCAAAGTCTTTAATGAATTTCCTATAAAAGTTAACCAATCCCAGGAAACCTTGAAGTTCTTTGACTGTTTTCGGAGGAGTGAGTTGTTGCACCGCCTGTACCTTTGAGGGCTGAGGCTTCAAGCCAGAAGCACTAACAATGTGACCCAGATAATCTACTTGCTCTTTGAAAAAGGAACACTTATCTAGTCTTAAGGACAGGTGAGCCTTCTGCAGTCTGTCCAAGACGGCATGGAGGTTCTTTAGGTGATGGTCCATGTCTTTCCCTTGTACTATCAAATCATCAAGGTATACATGTACAATTCTTCCTGTCAGACCTATGAGAACTTGATTCATGATCCGTTGATAGGCTGCAGGTGCTGTTTTTAATTTAAAGGGGACTGTAGTGAATTCATAGAGGCCATAAGGTGTCGTGAAGGCTGTCAAGTGTTTAGATTCCTCTGCCAATGGGACTTGGTGGTAGCCCTGGCGCAAATCAAGGGAGGTGAATACTTTACTTTCCCCTAACTGTTGCAAAATGAGGTTAATGTTAGGGAGTGGATGTTTGTCATCAATCAATTCATCGTTCAAAGCGCGGAAGTCGAGACAAAGTCTGACTCCACCATCCTTTTTAGCAACAGGGACTAGAGGTGCGCTGTAGGGTGACGCACTAGGGCGTATAATACCCTGGGCCTCAAGGTCCTTGAGCTGAATCTCTATTTCTTTATGATATTTTACTGGTATTGGGTATGGCTTTTTATATATAGGCTTGTCATTTATTAGCCTTAAAGTGTGAACATAATAGGGGGTAATAGTGAGTGGCTCGTTTTTAGAGCAAACACATCAGGATACTTGCAGGTTAAGCCCTTCAGACAGCAATTTTCCGTTGTGAGGTAAAATAGCTCGTCTATCAGCTTATCGAGTACCATCTGCTTACTTGACTGGGTGACAGGCGGCTTTGTAGCTGTTTTGTGACAGCCGCTACACATTCATTAGTCGATGATTGATAGTATTCTGAGTGACAAGAATAAATGTGTCCCATCACTTCACCTGTTGGCATCTCAATAGTTTCTTCAGTTGGGTTAGCATAGGGAATGATGAATTTGCCTTTGGTTTGTTTGACGTTAGGAGTTAAGGTTACTAACCCGGAAATAAAAATGAAGAAGGGATATCATTGGACCTTGGGAGAAATAAGGCTTGCTGGGCTCTGCCAATCTCTGCCTCCAGAGTGACATACCCTGCCGTGCCTGGTAGCAAGGACGCCACGTTAATAGCGTATGCTTTCACTGGTACTTCCTCCATCTCGTCTAAAGTAGGTTTAAGGTCGGTTAGTCAATCTTCTGGGTACGGGCTCATATCGTCCGCAGCCAGGAATGAACTTCCACTGGGTAGGCGCCCACCATTACACTAAACTGCCCAGGTGTGGCCAGCGGTGCAGCTACCACATTTGTCTCCACATAAATTCTAGGCCCAACAAAACTGCTGTTGGTAACACTATACCTTGTGATATTACTACAAACTTTTCTATAATTTCTCCGTGCCCAAAGTCTACTACTACTTCGGCTATTCCTTTATTAGGGATTGAGTCCGATCTACCCCTTGTATGGAGAGGTTCTGTAACTATCATCTTCCCGCCTACTTTCCTAAATAAATCTTCTTCTAGTAGGGACGCTCCTGCTCCTGTGTCTAGCCTTGCGTAAACCATCTCCTGTTGTGCATTAGCGCCTACGCACAATCTCAACGTGAGGGCGTTGGTAGGGCCGTGGACTGCCGCAGCTACTCTGGGGTCGTTTTTTTTTTTTTGTTCTTCTCGTGGTCAGGGTTGACCCAGGAGCTACGGGGTGAGGGACCGGCCGTGTACTCCGGGCGCCAGGCAGCGCAAGGCGAGACAGGCTGACGCCGGTTTCGAGTGGGCTGGTACTGAGGGTACCGAGAGCCCGTTGGTGGGTGGTAGGCACCCCTATACTGCCTTCCATATGTGCAATCGCGAGCCATGTGTCCTACATACCCACAAGCATAACATGTAGGTGGCGTGGCGTGCCGTCCTCCCCTTTGGGGTATCGGGTAACGTGACTGGCCTGGAGGGTGTGGAGGACGGGCTTGTGAGACATGTTTGGGTCCGGATGCCTGGGTGGAACAGACGTTCAGCACTTTTATTTCTTTGGCGATATCGGCATCGGATAGCTTCGACTCTGGATAAGCTTTAATATACTCATACCCTTTCTTTAATACCTTCTGTGGGTCCCCCTTTTCTTCCTCCGTTAGGATGAGTAAGAGGGCCGGAGGGAAAGCCTCTCTGAGCCGTAAAGCGGTTATCTCAGTTAGCAAACTGGCATTGTCAGGCTTGAGAGCGATCAACTCGTCTCTCAATGTCTCCAGGCGGATGAGGAAGGTGCGGATGTTTTCTCCTGTCCGCCGTTTTGCCTCTCCCAATTCTTTCTGGAGGACCGAAAAGATCCTTACTGTGGGAAACACACGTAGGAAGTCTTCCTTTACTTTTTCCCAATCCTGTCCACATCTAGTGATACAACCGAGGAGATGATCGCGCGCTGCTCCCAGGGCATATTGTTTGGCTAACTCAATCTTTCCGGTAGTGTCCCAATTTGCCTGTGTCCGGCTTTCAATATCCTCTATCCATTTCTTTGCTAGCTTATGGCATGGGAGGTTTGGTGCTTTGCTACTTTTTTCTTCTCCACCACAAAAATATAAGAGTCCCTGCACTCTACTAAAATCATTCAAGGTATGACGGCAAGTAGCGTGACAAGATCATCATGGGCAAGGGTGATCGATTTTCCATCTTCTTTTTTGGGGGGAGGGTTCTTGCCTTCGTCTGGCATTTTTAACTCTAAAGTCTTATTCCCGTAATTCCAAGAATAACTGTCTTCTCCCTCGCTTTCGGATGTGGACATACACCAGTACAATACCAATATAAACCAATATAAATCGCAAGTTTCACCACAAGTTTCACCACATGTTTCACCACCCCACACCTGACACCAATGTTGTAACCCGCAATCCCGGGTCACACAGGGGAGACGACACACTGTTTGTACTAGTGACACTTGACTTAAAATTCTAGTACTTTAGGAGTATTTAAAGGAGTTCGTAAATGGGGTGATGAAACGGTGTCGCCTTTCTTATATGTATTTTATTCTACCTTAATACTACTTAATATTACAGAGGGTAAAAATATTGTTTAAACCAGCGACTGGCTTACTAGACTCAATGAGTCTTCAGGTTTTCTTTCACTATTGGTTACTGACGTTAACACTGGTATAATATTGAGTAAAAACTCGCACAATAAAGTATCATAGAAATATAATCCTAAGTAAAACTAAGATAATAGAACACAATAGATATGTTAGATACGCTTTCCTCTATGGTAATTCTTCACTCCATACTCACAGTAGCAACGATGAATGTTCTACCCATGTTGTCTAGGGAAGGACAACTGAGTGTCCAGCAACGAACAGAGTGCTGGTTGATCTGAGGTCAAGCCTGAATAAATGCTTCTTATATAGGCAGACATACATACAGACATCGCGAGGGTAATACGTCAGGCGTGTGAGTCATACATCAAACTCACACCGAGCTCATACAATAATCTACCTAACCGACATGCTTAATTCACGCGGTGACGCCGCTTTGTTTTCATAACATTTTGTTCCGCGGTTGATCGTGTTTTGGCCGCGGTTGATTGTGTTTTTGGCTTAGAGAGATAAGCGGGTGCGTTAATGGGCAATTACAATTGTGTATAGGTTGGTAAATGAACAGTGCGTGTGGGGACAATCATGTCTTGGAGTCCGTGTTGTGTTTTAGCGGTCGATACCGCTGTTGTCATCGGAAAATATTGCCGGTGAAGATGATGATGACACGAGTGGTGTCGCAGCCCTCGGGGCACCACACACTCTCAATGCTGTCAAAAGTGTGATAATGAAAGGCGATACACTCTCAATGCTGTCAAAAGTGTGATAATGAAAGGCGATACACTCTCAATGCTGTCAAAAGTGTCAGTTTTTTTTTTCGCCAGGCGTTGAAAATCTAACTTAAAAAAATAGAAAAGTCGACATAGTTGTTCTGGCATCTTCGGAGTCCCCTGGGATAGCTGAGTCAACTAGGTCACCTGTGTGACCCCACCCAAAAATAGTGACGAGTCCTTAGCACTCAGTTCTCCGAAGACGACTTCAGTTTTAGCCGGGAAACACTGAAGGAAGGTCATCAATGGAGGGTGGATCAGGAACAAAAGACGGGCAAAGCGGCGAAGTGTGGGAGAAGATACTGTAAAGAGTGGGTGAAAGAAGAGGGAATGAAAGAGTAGATCACCGGTGTGCCAGGTGATGACACAAAGGCTGCTTGCAGATTTTGTAAAACAGTGCTACGGGCCCACCTTTCGGATCTGAAAGACCACTGCTCAACGAAGAAACACAAGAAAAACGCCCTTCCCTTCTCCGCCGCAAGAACGCTGCTTGATACAGGTATCAAGAAGGTGACAGTGAATAATACTATAAGGATATGTGAACTGAAATTATCTGCGCACATTGCGTGCCACTCAAGCATGAAAACTATTGATCACTTGCATGAACACGGCACTTATAACAACGTGCTTGGACCATACATGTTAGAAGAGCTGTTTGAGGACATAGGTGATAGTGCATCTTCACTAATTATAGATGAAAGCGCGGATATAACAAGCAAAAAGAAACTGTGTTGTCATCCGTTACCCAAGCTTAAAAAAAAGTCACATCATTCCTCGGTCTAGGCACTCCAGTGGAACTAGAAAACGTCACTTCCCAGGGCATAATAGACAAATTACTAGATTTTTTCAAAAACATCACAATCTGGAGCCAACAAAATGTATGGGTCTGGCGACAGACGGGTGTAACACGAGGGCAGGACAGAGAAACTTATCACTAAATTCAAAGAAATAAATCCCCAAGTGACGCACATTAAATGTATATGCCACTCGTTACAACTCTGTTCATCGTATGCCATGAAAAATCTCCCCGATCACCAGGAGTTCCTAGTATCTGAACGAATACAGGTGCACTCCTCCCACAGCCCACTCCGCCAGCAGAAATATGCGAGCCTCTTCTCCACCATCAACGTAGGGGAACAGCCGCTGAAGATATTCCAGCTGGCAAACACCCGATGGCTGGCGATTGCACCGTGTGTGACGAGGATGTTCGACCAGTATGATAAACTGATGGCTGGCGATTGCACCGTGTGTGACGAGGATGTTCGACCAGTATGATAAACTGATGGCTGGCGATTGCACCGTGTGTGACGAGGATGTTCGACCAGTATGATAAACTGATGGCTGGCGATTGCACCGTGTGTGACGAGGATGTTCGACCAGTATGATAAACTGATGGCTGGCGATTGCACCGTGTGTGACGAGGATGTTCGACCATGTGATAAACTGAAGTTACACTTAGAGGTGAGTCGTATATCTAGAGTGAACAGTTTTCTAAATATATGATAATTGCTATAATAGTGCACACGTGTAGTCACGATGTGTGTGTGTGTGTGTGTGTGTGTGTGTGTGTGTGTGTGTGAGCCCTTGTGTATACTCCTATGTGTACCAGCACGTGTGTTTGTGGGTGGGTGGGTGTGGGTGGGTATAAGTGGGTGTGTATACTCCTATGCGTATACTAGCACGTGTGTTTGTGTGTGTGTCGGGGGGGTGGGGTTGTGCATGTGTGCCCTGTGTGTGTGTATGCTCCTATGTGTACCATCACGTGTGTGGGTGTGTGTGGGTGTGTGGGGGGGGTTGTGCATGTGTGCCCTGTGTGTGTGTATGCTCCTATGTGTACCATCACGTGTGTGGGTGTGGGTGGGTGTGTGTGGGGGGGGGGGGTTGTGCATGTGTGCCCTGTGTGTGTGTACGCTCCTATGTGTACCATCACGTGTGTGTGTGTGTTCAGAACGTTACTCCCACACTGTGTGATTGCTGTGCTTTGAGCCACACTTGCTCGGATAAAACTTTGTAATTACGAGTTTTTGTCTGCTTAGCGGATATACGTAGACAGAGCAATAATGTTTAAGGGTTATGTTAAAAGACTGTCATGAGTAGTTGCTAGTTTAATATGAGTCAGTACACTTATAGTTCCATGAATTAACGATTTACGTCATTAAATCCAGATTAGGATGATGGCAAGAGCTATGCAGCGCAGCTGTTGCATCAGATGCATGCAGATCCTGCAAATAAGGCGTATCTAGCGTTCCTGCAGCCTCTAGTATCTCAGGTCAACAGGGTCAACAAGTTATTTGAGTCAGACCACTACAACGTCAGCAAGCTACTGGAGGATCTCACGTCGTTGTACCCAGTGCCGTATTATCCATAAGGCTGACGAGGCTGAAGCCTAGGGGCCCACCAAGAGCAGGGGTCCACGCCCATCACAAACAGGGACCCATGCAGTGGTGGAACTATGGGGGGCACGTGCCCCCCCATTTTAGGGCAGAAGAATGTCTGGGGTTCCATCAAAACACAAGTCTGGATATCAGAAGAGAAAAGGAAAAGAAGAGACTGCGAAGTGAAAGAAAAGGACAGCAGACACTGTTTGGAGTGGGTGTCCGTGCAAATGAATGTGACAACAACTCTGCAGCCTCAGCAGTGTCTGATGCTGACTCAACCCCTGAAGTAGGCAGCCCAGTGATGACGACAACCATCCATCAGCTAGTTTGAGTACTAAGACTACCAATCCAAGCTCACTCCAGGATGATTTCCATACATCAGAATCTAAGGCCAAACAGCTCAAATCAACCGAATCGACTCAACCGGGCTCCATTCCAACTTTCCCATCAACTCAGGGTTTGTTATCAGTTGCAGACCTTACTTATGAGTGTGATATTGGTTTGTGGCGAGAGGAGATGCGTGATTACTGGTGCAGGAAGGAAAGCGGTGACTGCCTCAATGAAACTGCAAGCATTATGAACTCTTCAAGTAGATGGAAAACAATAAAAGATATTTTAACAATTTCATGTTTTACTGTTCTTTGCCAAACAGAAGAGAAACTGGCTTTGTAATTCCCCAAGTACAGGCAAAGCATTTTGCTTCCAATGCAAGCTGTTTTCATCCGAAGATAGTGCCTTCTCCAGAAGTGGCTTCTGCGACTGGAAAAATGCCACACAACCAATGGTGGCTCATGAGAACAGTAAAGCCAACAGGGATGCTACGATGACCTTGTGCCGAAGGGCAAAAGCATTTGGCGGTGTGAATTCACTGTTGATTGAGCAGTGCCAAGCTAAGCGCTATAGTAAATCTGTGCTGGAAAGAGTAGTTGCTACAATCAAATTCTTAGCTGAAAGAGGTCTAGCCTTTCGAGGTAATGACCAGGCGATTAGGTCACCAAGCAATGGCAACTTGGCACACTGGAATTGCTTTACCAGTCTGATCCCTTTGTAACTGCTAACTTTGAAAAGTATGGCAACAAGGGGAAGGGGTCAGTTTCTTACGTGTCTTCTACTACATGTGACCAGCTCATAGCTATTATAGGGAAGCAAGTCCTGAGCACTATTACTGAGGAAATCAAGACAGCTAAATACTGTTCAATTACTGTCGACTCCACCGCTGATGTAAGTCACTCTGACAAGCTGTGTTGCATTTTCCGATATGTTCTTAATAGTCAGCCTGTTGAAAGGTTTGTGCAGCTTATTGAGATGAAAGTTCACGGTGCTGCAGAGCTCGAGAATAGCATTTGCACTTTTTTTTTTATAAAAAACCATCAGATTAAGAAGTGACTGTAGAGGCCAATCATATGATAATGCGTCAAACATGAGTGGCAAATACTCGGGATTGAAAGCAGGAATTTGGGAAAAGAATCCTCTTGCTGATTTAATTCCTTACTTCGTCCATTCCCTTAACCTAGTTGGCCATTCTGCTGTGGACGACATTTCTGCTGCTTACAAATTCTTTGAATTAGTACAGAATGTCTACTGCTTCTTCACGGCCAACTCATCGGTGGGAACTGTTAGTCAATGCCCTTGATGGCCTGCCTGTTGTCAAACGCCTTAGTAACACTAGATGCTTCAAAGGCACTCTACAGTGGATATGAAAAAAATAAGGATGGTCTTAGAGCACTTTACAGAAAACCTGAATGAAATAGCCAAGCATGACACGAGACAAGGGGAATTTTATCCAAGTTGAATACCTTGGATAATTGCATCTTGCTGGTGTTCTGGTCTGTCGTCATGGAAAGGTTTCACCAGACAAGCATAAAGCTGCAGAGCACAGTTATGGACCTGAACGAAGCCGTGAAGCTTTTAGGTTCATTGAATAATTACGTCGCCAGTTTAAGAGATGCTTTTGAGAACTTTGAAAAAAGGAAGATCAAAATTGGTCTTGAAAATGATCCGGTGTACAAAGAAGATACCCAAAGAAAGAAACCAAGTGTGAAGCTCAATCGAAATGACGGCAATTCTGAAGGTAGGCTACTGCTTTTTCAAGGAGGGAGAAACTTAGGGTCACAGTGTGTCTTACCATGATCGATCACTTGTTAACAACACTTCAGAAGAGGCTGGAAGCATTTGATGCTGTCTCTGGACAATTTGGCTTCTTTTCAAAAATGTCCTCGGTAAACGGTGACCAGCTGAGGGATGCGGCAGAGGCTGGTGAAAACCTACCTAGAAGACCTCAATACCAGCTTCTGAGGAAATTGTTCATTTCCAAGAGTACATGAATGAACCTGAATCTGATGTGTGGCTTAGTCAAAAAGATGAGAATAAGGGGACCTTTATTGCATTGAGAATGCTTCAAACCAAATCAATCAAATGTAGGATATTTTTCCAAAAATGTACATATGTTTACGTATTTACTTGTCATTTCTCGTCAAACTTTTCTGGAGAAAATTCTTTTTCTGCACTGAAACGTATTAAGAATTGCCTGCGATCCACTCTGAAAGATGAAAAGCTCAATCTTTTGGCAGTAATGCATATAGAATTGTCTGTGCTCCGGAATTATATTTGAACATTGTTTTGGACGAGTTATGATTTTATTGAGTGGACGAGTTATGATTTTATTGAGAGATTAACGAGAAAAACGTTTAAGTTATATATATATATATATATATATATATATATATATATATATATATATATATATATATATATATATATATATATATATATATATATATATATATATATATATATATATATATATATATATATATATATGTTTAAACATTACAGTTTAGTACAGGTATTTTGGTATTGTTTTGCTTCATGCAAATTAAGGATTGTCTGATATAATTTTCTTTGTTACTTCATTAATTACTTCATTTGTAATACAGTGTTATACACTGTACGAAAAGAGCGTGAAATGGGGAGGAGGATGTCGAGGGGCCCAAAGAAGCTTGAAGCCTAGGAGCCCTGCAACGGGTTAATACGGCGCTGGGCGTACCAGTCTCTTCTGAGCAGACTCATGCCGCGAACATTCCCCACTCGGGAATCCATCACAAATTATGATGTAAGTTTTGTTTATTGTCAAATTTTCTAGGTTTATATATATATATATATATATATATATATATATATATATATATATATATATATATATATATATATATATATATATATATATATATATATATATATATATATATATATATATATATATATATATATATATATATATATATATATATATATATATATATATATATATATATATATATATATATATATATATATATATATATATATATATATATATATATATATATATATATATATATATATATATATATGTTATATATACTTTTTTTCTTTTTCTTAGTTGTCTCCATATATGATATTAATATATATATTTCTTAGTTGTCTCTATATATGATATTATGTCTCAGGAATGAGACCTAATATTATCATTACATTAAAACCATATGCGTCCCTCTGTGCTCTCGCGGGCATGCGTATAGTATAGTTGGTCTTGCAATTTTTATTATTTTTTATTATGGACAGGTCACATATCTAATAATTATGTTCAAGTGATATTGTATAGGGCAGTGTTGTCCAAACTGGGGTCCGCGTACCCCTGGGGGTACGCAGTATTGATCAAAGGGGTACGTGGAAAGACGATTTTTATTTTATTTTTTTTTTTTTTTTTACGTTGTTGCCTATTGCGCCGGTAGGCATCTTCCCGGTGGGGCCTGATGGTCGGCCCAAGGCTTCTTCCAGGTGGGGCCTGATGGTCGGCCCAGCCCGTTCTGGCGCAGGCGAGTGTTTTATAGTGGCGCCATCTTGCATTGGCTCATGCTGCCCCCCGGAACTCGTTCTTGATTCGCTTGGACGGCTTCCTCTAGAGTCCGGGTTGATGGGTGGTCTTCAGGACAGCATGTGGGTAGTTTTAAGCCACTCGGCGGTGACGAACACACACACACACACACACACACACACACACACACTAAAGAAACTTCCCATGTTCTATGAAGGAAAAGAGAGAGGGAGGGACGGGCACCTTTATGAAGGACGCGTAATATACGTGTACCTAAATATAATATAATATAATATAATATAATATAAATATAACATAATATAATTGAGTTTCATCAGCCATGGGGGGTACGTAACAGGAGGAGAAGGTAATAAAGGGTACAATAGGCGAAAAAGTTTGGACAGCATTGGTATAGGGTATCAATTTTTTTATTTATTATGGACAGGTCATATATCTAATAATTATGTTCAAGTGATATTGTATAGGGTATCAAGAGATGTTGTATAAAGTGATGAACTTCTCATCAAGGAGAAGAAACAGCCAGTAAAGAAAGATAAGAGAGAGATGAGGGACGGTGTTTAGTGTTAAGACACTCACCAGGCGAAGCTGACCATTAAGAGCATCACACAAAGTTACTAGTAGCCGGCCCCTTCCCCTCGTGATATGGAGGTTGTTGCCTTCAGGTTTCGGCTGCTAAATTAAGGGATATGCGTCAGCGCATGGGTCGGTTTATGGTGAATACCGAATTTACCGCTAATGTGCAGGTTTGTATAGTTATACTTATATTGTCTGGTTAATAATGATTATCTCACTCTCTCTCTCTCTCTCACTCTCACTCTTTCTCTCTCAACAGATGGAGAATGAGCCAACCACTTGCCACTGGGTGCCGTTGACTTCGGGGTCAAATTTAACCTTGAAGTGACACGAACTGACATGGAGGAACACACCATCAATGGGATTAAGGCCTTCTGTCGCCAGTATTTAATGCAGCTCCTCCGAGAGCTTCGAAACAGGCTGCCTTCTAATGTGCAGCTTCTTCCCAGTTTAGATGCTTTGTCTACGGAACGTGTTAATTCTTAGCATCAGGAACCCAAAGCTATTAGAACGGTCATTCCTGAACAGATTTTCAGGAAATATTAGTATCCTTGATGAACAGTGGCAGAGAACTGGAAGTGTTAACTGGCCAAGTGATCAAACTGTAGAGAAGTTTTGGATGACAGTCTGCCACCATCAGGATGCAGTAGGGGAGAGAGATTTTAAGGATTTGGGGAATTTTGCTCTCCATGCTGTCTTTGCCGTTCAGTAATGCATCAGTAGAAAGAGTTTTTCCAACTGAACTTAATAAAAAAAAAAAAGAATGCAGCTGAAAAATCTCAAAAGCATATTGCACATTCGAGCATTCATGCAAAAAAACGGCATCTGTTGCCAAGAATTTGTTCCCAAATCATCAATGTTGACTGTTAGCGCGAGGGTATTATCAACCACTCGTCAGGTTAGTCTCGTGGTTCGTTGACTCCCCAATCACGCCACGAAGAGGTGGTGCGAGGACTCTCGAGAGTTGTCGATTGTTAGGCGGCCAAAACCTCCCAATCCGAGACTACCAATACTATACCCGAGAGGTATAGTCACGCAACGGAATAAACGAAAACGCTAAAATAGACAATTACTTTAATATAAATAACTAAGTCACTCGGATATAAATCACGCCAAGGAACAAAAGTAAAATAACAAAAGGAGCCTGCCTCGGTACGAGAGACGGTATCGAAGGCAAGGGGGTTCCCTCTCCTCTTGCAACGTAAAGATTATTGCACCCAATAACAATGCCACAACTTAAGATAACAGGGCTGATACGTCTGCAACAATACAACAAGAAATACCCATCACTGCAGCAGACTACCGGTGTTAGCAAAACAAAACACGTAGAAATAATTATAGCCCGACACAATAGTTACCATGCAGCGACGTAAGTTAACACCACCAAAAAGACACAACACAAACAAACACTAAATGTAACTCCAGTGCCCAGCAGTCACACACACCAAGTTATAAGTCACGGTACTCCCGCATGACACTGTGAAAACGAACACTAAAGCACAAAACAAGCAAGCGAAGCAAATAGGGTAAGGTGGGGTAAGATGCCCCCCTGTTGTAACGTACCTGCCGGCATACCAACACCACAGAAGCCAGTTAAAAGCCAACTGGGAAAATAGGGAATAATCCCTTGTACATGGCCATGGCTATTTACCGGATCCAGTTTCTCCTCAGCCAAAACAATACCCGTAGAGGTTAATATGTCATAAGTCGGTAAGGGAAGAGAACGAGAAATACCAACCACAGCTTGAGTTGGCACCCCTGATATGAATCCACTCGTATGTATATTTTTGTATATATATTTATACGTTATTAGAAAATAAGGGAAAATTAAGTTTAGAATTAACATACAAAAAGACAACCTCAGAAAGGCAGAGGAAGGATAGATTAATGTACAGCCATCAAAAAATTTATCGTTACCCTAGGCTCCGAAAATATTCGCATCGAACACTATCACATCCGCCGGGATGACGCGTGGAGGTTGGTACTCCTTCCCGTCTCCTTCTCTACCCACCCCTCCTCTCCCTCCCCCCTCTTTACAGGTGTGTGTGTGTGTGTGTGTGTGTGTGTGTGTTCTGCAGTCACGTGTAGCGTAGTATGTAACACAGCACTGGGGATACATAAATTGATAGTACGATATACTTAAAAAGCTTATGACTACCCGTGTAATATACCGATAATACTCGTAATCCAACGCAAGACTATATAACTTTGACCAGGCAACCAACCAAGAAATGGGGGTGCCATGTCGGGATGTTTTACATTAGGATATGAAACAGCAGACGTAACTCGCGACAAAATATCAATGATTGGCAATATGTAATATAAGATCACATGCACTGATGCGAACGCTTTATTGTAAGAGTGATGCAACAGGACGCATGAGGTGAATAGCAAACACGGAATGCGTTTCAACATGAGATATAACAAAAGGTTAGTAAATGCAATGCATAAGGTCCGTAAATCCACGGGGGAAGGGGGGGTGATTGGTATTGAAATAACACATCTGTGCCACCACAGACATACACCGGAAGTTTCGCTGGCACAAAAATGAGTATGATACTTGGGAGCGAAACAGATGAAGCCTGCATGGAATGAAGCTTCGAAACTAACAATGGGAACCGTTATGTTTTTTTGTCGAAACACATCTGCATCAGAAGATGGCGACCTCACAGAAGACACGTTCATCGATCATCGCGCTCCACGAAGTGGGCTTCAGCAATGGCTACATTGCCAGGGAACTAGGCGTGTCCAAGCCAACTGTAGTTCGTTGGATACAGCGCTACATAGAAACAGGAGATACCAAGCATAAGCTTGGAGCAGGCAGGCCTCGTTGCACAACGCCTGCTCAAGACGCAGCGATCGCAAACATCATAGATAATGCCCCTTTTACTACGGCCCCAGCTATCCGTCACCAAACTGGATTGCCCTGCTCATCGGAGACAATTAGAAACCGCCACCACGAACGGGATCTCCACGCTCGTGTGCCAGCAAAGAAGCCGAAGCTGACCGACCTCGACATAGAACGCCGGATGGAGTATGCACTGGAATATGCAGAGAAGCCTGCCCCGTTTTGGGACAACGTTGTCTTCTGTGACGAGAAGACCTTTTCCACTGATGAGAGAACGACGACAAGAGTATGGCGCCACAAGAACGAACGGTAAGTGTGTGTGTGTGTGTGTGTGTGTGTGTGTGTGTGTGTGTGTAATTACAGGGAGAAATGGTTTGTAGGGTGGTTGCCATATAACAATGCCCTTTACTGACACAGCACCTATGGTGTAGCTTTCTCTCTCTCTCTCTCTCTCTCTCTCTCTCTCTCTCTCTCTCTCTCTATTCCAACAAAAATAGAAACAAAAATCACGTTACTATTAAGTTAAGTCATGTTGACTCTCAATGCTCACTGTGCTTTTCCAGGTACGACAGCAGGCATGTTGTTGGAACCCGAAGAAGTGGCCGAGTTACTGCCGGGTATTTGGATGGATACACTCAGGTGGTGTCGGTGAGCTGGCAGATGTTGGTCCAGGCCGCTTCACTGGGCGTAGATATGTGGAAATACTAGAGGAGGTCCTGCTTCCATCTGTGCAAGCCTTACTCTACCCTGACAACATGCCATTCCACCTGCTCCAGGACAACTCTCCCATTCACACCAGCAATGTGGTAAAGGAGTGGTTTCATGACCATCCATTCATTACCCTCGTCCCACACCCTCCGAAATCACCAGACCTAAACCCAATCGAAAACGTGTGGGCAGAGCTTGGCAAGAGACGTCACCTCCATGACATCCCTGACCGGAGCAGAGCAGGGGTAATTGCTCATACCAGGACAGCATGGGAAGATATGAGAGGTCCTTTTGGTCAGGCATTGATTCAAACAGTGTGTGAATCCATGCCACGAAGGTTGAACTGTGTCCTAGCAGCAGGGGGTAGCTACACTCCCTACTGAATAAAAGTAATGTTTAACATCTTGGAGAACAATGTTTTCTTTTCCTGCCATACAAATTAACCGTAAGAAAGACATATGATCGTACCACCACCACTACTACTACTACTACTACTACTTTTACTTCAGAATACTACTACTAGCTCCTGGCACAATAAATTATATTTAAGACGTTAGGTTGAGAGAGAGAGAGAGAGAGAGAGAGAGAGAGAGAGAGAGAGAGAGAGAGAAGAGAAAGAGACGTTAGGTTGAGAGAGAGAGAGAGAGAGAGAGATTTGATTTGATTAATTTATTACGCCGTGAGCGTCAAACAAGTATACAAAAGTTGTGGTATACAGTAATTTGGAGGCAGGACACAAGATTATTGGTAAATGGACAAAATATAGATGCGAAAGTTACATTGGAAATAAGATATCCAATAGGTAGCACACACACACACACACACACACACACACACACACACACACACACACACACACACACACACACATATACCCCCACACACACAAAAACATAGAAACAAAGTCCTTCAGTACCCACCAAAGTGAGGATATTGCACAAGAATCTCGTCCAAATTGTCATCTTTTAACAAATATTTACAAATAGCAATCAAATCTTGGCCCCGCGGCATCAGGTGTCGAACAGCTGTACAATCTAAGCAGTAGTGGCTGATGGTGTTGGCTGCCGGAAGGTCACATAGTCTGCACGAGGAGTGGTGGGGCACATCCACCGCCGGTGACACCTGCCACAACGGTCGGTACCCCAGCCTCAGTCTGGCACTCACTACATTATGGCGTCGCACCATGAGGCCGAGGCGACGGTACTTGTGGGGACAGTTGACAAAATTTTCAAAGTGTCGTATAGAAACACTGTCACCTCGTTCAGCGTTTCTTCGTTCCACTACTAAGGCCTGTGAAGCAGTGTTCAATACACGTCTATAGCATTGAAGAGAGAGTGGGGCAGGCGCATTAGGATCGCGTAAGGCACAAGCAGCCTTTGCCAGGCTGTCTGCAGTTTCATTTCCAGCGAGTCCAACATGAGAGGGTATCCACACAAAAACTATCACAAGAGAATAATCGCGGGCCATGGCTAACTGATAAAGTATCCTATTCACTACACTGAGGCACACGGGTCGCGGAGAGGAGAGCGCATGAAGCGCCGACTTGGAGTCGCAGGCAATCACACCATTCAGTCTTTCCTGAATAAGAAGAGTCACGGCATCCAGGAGGCCATTAAGCTCACAATAGGTAGAACTAGACGCATTGGCGAGTCTGCGGCCGGCATACCTGCCACCTCCTGGCGGGCCAATGGTGGGAGAGAACACGGCACACGCTGCACTCCCATCTGGCTGCACGGATCCGTCAACGTAGAGATGAGGAGCAGAAGGAACAGTATTGGCCACACTGGCGATCGTCTCCAGGGCCAATTGTTTCTGCAGGGCCGGAAGATCAGCTTTTGAGGCAGGAGTGTAGGAGACAACTGGTAGAGGCACACGCCAAGGCGGGAGAGTTGGGCCGACGTCTGCAGCAGGAACATTAATGTTGAGCCTGATTAGCGTGGCACACACCCTCTTGATGAGGTTGCGGCCACCCGGTCGAATCAGGTGTCCTGGTGCGTTCGGGACCAATGCTGCTCTGATGACGTTGGAGTAGTGAGGTGCAAGGTGGGGAAAGCGCAGACACTTTACGGTGAAGTAGGTGGCATTAGTGTAGATTCGGTCCACAAGGGGTGTCAGGTTGAGCTCAGACTGCATGTTGACAACCCTGGTAGAGACTGAGCAACCGAGAATAAATCTCATGACCCTGTTTTGGAATCTTTCAAGTGGCTCAAGTGATGATGGTGGAAGCTGACATAACGCAGGAGAAAGGTAGTCAACAACAGAGCGCAGGAACAGTGTGTAGATGGTCTTGGCTATATGAATGGAGATTCCAGTGGCATTGTTAGCAAGCCATTTAACGGGAGCGAAGCGCTGCTGCAGCTTGTCCAGGAGGTCTTGAAGAGAGAGAGAGAGAGAGAGAGAGAGAGAGAGGATCTTGTCTGCAGGTTGTTTACCTAACTAATGTCGTCTGTTGGGAGTCTAAATAATCGTGTTAGTGTTAACACGGGTAGTTGTTTGAGTTCCTTCTGTAGAGCATATTCTGGTTCATGGAGCGCATTCTCTACGCCCGCGGTAGCTGGCAACCGCACTGCAAGGTAACCAACCCCGCAACATACCACAGGTGTGATGTCAGAAATCGTTGTGTGCTGTGTAATATTGTATCACGTCCTAAAGGTAACGAACAATGTTTTGATGGGTACCAAAAAAAAAGTTTCGTTACCCAAGGCTCCGATATAGGCCGCAACGAATACTTGCACGGCAGCCGTGAAAGCGTGTGGAAGTTGGTACGCCTCCCTGCCTCCTCTCCGCTCTCTTCCTCCCCATTCCTCTCTTTGCAGGTTATTGCGTAGGTAAACTTTTTTTTTTCCCCTGCAGTTACGTATAGCCTAGTATATAACACAGAATCAGGAGGGGAATACATAAATTGGTATTGCGACATACGCATAGGCTAAGTGGGGGCCCCCAGTAACTGGCAACGCAGCACAGCAAGGCAACCAACTTTGCACCATACCCCAGTGCTTATACCAGAAATCATCGTGCGCTGTGTCAAATTGTATCACACCAAAAAGGTAACGAAAAATGTTTTGATGACTGTACCAAGCTGAAAGGCGAGAAGGAAAAGTATTGGAACCTTGAGGTGGCCACGTCAGGGGAAAGGTCACGACTCACGAGTTAACCGCTCGGCCAGCCAAGGTAAGGGTGAGCCAGTCCAGTCCCTGCCGCTTCCCCCCCCGACCAGCAGGCTGGTGATGGGAGTAGAAACGGATCCGAAACCCCCCTTTAGGCACGGCACAACAACATAGTGTGTAGCTCGCAGGCCTCCACCAAGCCAAGGAAATTGTGTTAACCGGGTAAGGGGCACCCGCTTGGTGGACGAGGGGCAAAGCAGTGACCTCACCCCCCCTTTAGCTGTAACAGTCTGATCTTTCTCTCACACTTACTCTTTTCTTCCGGTTTTTGTTATGAGTTTATTTTTGTGTGTGTGTGCACGCCGGTGGAAGCAGTTGGAATCGGAGTGTCTAGCCAATCGGGCGGTAGCCCTGTGATATATCCCGACATGGGTTAATTTCTCTCGCGTGTAGCATTTGTCAATAAGAATATTAGGGATTAGAAGAAAGGTTTTCACATTTGTAAACAATACATGCTACACTTCCTTCGTCTAGTGAGGATATGGTTAGAACCAGAGACCCCTAGACGACTTTTTCTGGAAGAGGCTTAAGCCTGTGACTCCAGGTCCATAGCCTCAGTCAAAATACTAGGTAGGGTTTTTTTTTCTTTTTTTTGGTGGATATTTTGAATTGTGTATTAAGCAAAACATGCTACACTCCCATCGGGAGTAAGGATTATTGTTAGGGGGAAGGGAACTTGGGAAGCAAATCAATAAATTGTCTTCTGCCTATGTCCTGTATTAGCTAATGCATACAGCCTTCCTAGCCTACGGTGCAGTCTCGCAAATTGTCTTCTGCCTATGTCCTGTATTAATGCATACAGCCTTCCTCGCCTACGGTGCAGTCTCGCAAATTGTCTTCTGCCTATGTCCTGTATTAATGCATACAGCCTTCCTAGCCTACGGTGCAGTCTCGCAATCTCCCCCACCACGACCTCCGAAGGTAACCACGACCCCACACTACCAAACTTGGGACTGAGGATACCATCTACCTCAAGGAACAACCCATAGTAAGCTGGGGAGCGACGGACACTATCTACCAGGTGGGACAGTTGTCAAAGTCAAGTGTTGCCAGGCCTGCCCCTTGGCAGGGAGAGTCTGGGGACTAAAAGGACTAAACAGTTAGTTTAGTTCCGCCCCACCTGGTTCATAGAACTGCCGTTCCTCACTTACAGGCTTTGGGGGTTGTGCCATATTACAACCTCCTGGTGGCAGCTTACAGAGAGGGAACAGCAGGGAATCGAACCCAGCTGTACACACTCTGAGGTTGAGGAATCTTAGCGTCACTATTTTTCCTCTTCCTCCCCCTTTTTTTTATTTTTTCAACCTGTGATGGCCCTAAGGTATCTAGGATGTTATGGGTCGAACTCGGGGCTGTTATACTGGGGTGGAAGGCCCCCCCTTGGTTTTGTCTTTCTTTTCTCAAGCAGTCACGTGATCAAGTAGGCAACGCCAACTCTGTGCTCACAGGAACTACTGGAGTAAACAATGGACAGTTGCTCTGGCCACAAGGGGACATTTCTTCTTTTTGACTAATTTCTTGTAAGTTTTCAGTGAATTGAATGATACCTAATTAACGACAAAGAACCGTAGAGTTAGCCTGATGGCTATGGATACTTGCTCTGAGATGTCTAGACCATATTGCATGTGATTTTACTCTGCCTACTTACTTGTAGGAAAGATGGTGACATTTTGTGTATATATGAGTTGCCAGGGTAAGAGGCCCCCTGTGCCTTTGGGGTAAGTTGCCCACAGGGAGGCCTTTTACCCCACATGTGGGCCGTGTACCCCATTATCAGCAAATTGGTAAATGGCTTTGTTTGGTGTGTGGGGAACCATTTGCTAATAGCAGACCTTAAGAAAAATGGGTCCAATGTCGGGGTTGTAGAAATTGGTCACATGCAGAATGCACAACTGGAGTAGGCCTGGATCTGTATGCATGTCAAAACTGCGAGTCTGATTAGCCATTACAGTATTGCTATAAATAGAATTTGTTTAAGTTTTTGAAAGGTTTTAAATAAGTGAACACTTTTGAGTTTGAGACTATAAGGAAGTTTGTGTTTTTAACTGTTTCAGATACCAAGATTCAACAGAAAGGACATATTTTATCAAATTAACTGAATATTTAGTTCCACTTTTTCATGAAGGTAGATGTTCCTTTTGTTACAAAAATTCAAAAGAAAGGGAAGCTAGTCTAATATTACTAGTCTAAAAGAAGGAGATACCTTTTAGAAAATTAATTAATTGTTTAGTTTTACATTCTGTTCATTAGGAGACAAATCCGAGTTCCTAAGTTTCGCATCAAGAAATATTTATAGGGTAGAGTTTTCAAAAAGGAAATACATTTTATATTTTTATAATGTGAAAAATATTTTCCTTATGTTTCTGTGAGTCTTATTATTGTAAACCAGAGTGGGGTAAAAGGCCTACCCAGTGGGCGTTTTACCCCACATGCGGGGTAAGAACCCCCCTTTATTTTTTTTTTAAATTGTCATTATAATAAAGGCAATCGTAATGAGTAGTATAATATATATACCATAGATAGGCCTAAGCCTAAGCTTTCAACAGAACTTTTTTTCAAAATTCTATTGCAAAAAATGTGGCTACAACAGGCAATCTTCCTTAAGGGGGGGCAACTTACCCCACCTTACCCTACTACACTCGCAATTAGTATTTAAAGTTAAAACACAAGTCTCAGTGTCCAATACCGGCTCGACGTTACATTCACGTTACCAGAGCGCTACTAAACGGAGCCTAAGCGCTGATCGGACAAGCCGAGAAGCACTGAATGGCACAGACTGATACACAGTCGGACACAGTCACGAGGCACTAAGCGTGCCCCAGAGTCCGTTCAGTCCACAGACTCGCTAGCAAATAAGTTACCAGCGATGTGTTCGCTACGGTGGTTCCTGAAAGGACTGCCTTAAACTGCTGAGGCAAGGCACGGGGTATAGGAGGTTCGGGGGTCCGATTGTTTAGTCAACTGAAATGAAACCTACTACTGGGCGCTGAACGAACATTTGAAACATACGAGAAATAGTGAAGCAAGGAGCCAACGAGGGAGGGGAGGAGTTATAGCCTCTCACAGGTACTCACCTCGTTACCTAATATGCCTTTCAACAACTTACCCCTAACAGTTGCCTGCACCTCAAGGGGAGGTAAGGGGCTACTTAAAGCCCCTTTCTTTACCTTAGGTAGGTCTTGACAAGACGTCAATTATTACATTATCACTTCCCTTGACATGTTTGACTGATACATTGAAATTTTGTTGAAACAGAGACCACCTCAACAACCTATTGTTTTTGTGCTTAAAGTTTGATAGGTACGTTAGGGGCTTGTGGTGCGTAACTAACACAAGTGGTCTGGCTGGAGAAGCATAATAGTTAAAATGGGTGAGGGCAAGTACAGCCATGGCTGGTAGTGCACGAGCAGGTGGCGGGGGAGGCCACAGCCAATACTAGGCAGAGCGTTCGAACAAGTTGACGTTCCACACATCTCTCAACAACTCGGTGAACGAGTTGTTAGTAGTGTGGTATGTAGGTCTGGGAATCGCAAGTAATGCATCACCAAATGTTTTGGCTCGTTGTATTTGATGTTATAACTACAAGAGATGGCTGTATGTATGGAAACCCATGATATGTAATGAGTAAGATTAATAATAACCGATATTACGGCATGTGACGGCGCCAGTATAAATGATGAGGTGCAAATATGTGCGTGTGTGTGTGTGTGTGTGTGTGTGTGTGTGTGTTATAACTATGCTCATGTATTTTTCTGATTTTATATTAATGTTATCCAGGTTTCATGAGAAGTGGATATGTAATGTTGACCGATAAACTTTGTCATTCTAGATTTACAAACATTTGGATGCCAATAATTAAGGTGAAGTGAGTAACATGTCACATATACGGTATTGTAATCTTTATTAAGGTCATAAAGCATTACATAGTATAGTTTCCTATGTAAAATTCGACAGATTATTGATAAGTGCAGGATAAGGGAAGAGGGTAGCACCCCAGCCTCATGGGGTATAGCATAAATCTGGATACAGACAGGTAACGACTTGCCTCGTGATCGTATGGTCACATGTTCAATCCCGACCAACAGCGCTATTTCATGGGGGAAGGTAACACTCCCCTTGAACCCTTGTGGTGCGTTATGTCTTTTCCTAATATTTAGTCCATCCCCCTCAGCGTCAGTCACCTGCTGGAGACGTGAGGGAAGACAGTCTACCAGCTTTGAATACTTGTCGGGTGTTCGTCTGATACTCTCCCAGACATCACAGGAATGCCTGGGTATCTCTGCTTTGGTCTTCTCTGCTGCCTCCCACTCACGCTTCATAATGCCCCATATATTTTCTATTGGATTGATATCACAGCCCTTAGGGGGCCAGTCAAGGAGGTGAATTTCTGGATGGCGTGAAAACCAATTCCTGACTATTGCACTATTATGAATAGGTGATCTATCCTGGACGAAGTAAATGGGAAGGGGCTCCACAATTGCGTAAGTCTGCACACTAGGTAGAAAGGAAGGAAATAGAAAGGTATTAATACGAATTCATATTCCCCTCAATTGTCAATAGTTCCCCATCTCCAGCATACCACATCCACCCATGCATGGCTTGGCTGACCCTGCCTGACCTATCAACTGAACATAATTATATTGTTGCCATTATATTGTTCCCCAGTACGTCTGTCATGCCCCGGGAGTTTTTATTTTATTTTCTCTTTTTCAATTTTTTCTACACGTCCTCTGCGTGTATCGAAACACACGAGAAATTAATCAACACAAGGTGAGGGTATTCGCCGCCTGCCTGGGATTGAACCCGCGACCAACGTGACGGGAGAGCCACTCCTTACCGAGTCGGCCAAAGAGGTACCCCACTGGCTAAGTGGGTTATGGGAGGCTGGTTCATCAGGCATAGTCGCCGCACTACACGTCGCCTACAGTTCCGCCCTGCAGTTGCTGCAGACGAAAAGCTGGATTTGTCAGTGAAAATAACTGAACGCCAGAACTCCACGTGCTCTGCAGCAAGGTCCAAATAAATGGAAGGTTAACTCAGGCGCAGATTAGGTGACGTCAGGTGGTCAGTGGGAGGAGCCTCCTCTCGCTATCTCTCTAAAGACTATAAAAGAAAGGCAGGAAAGCTGAACGAAACTCTGTGAGCAGCTGGCGTCGGCTCGCTAGATGGCCTTGGTGTAATACCGACACCCAGGACCAAGACCAAGACCCCAAGTCTGTTTGTTACATAAGAACGTCGGAGTCTGCAAGAGGCCGGTAGACCTATACAAGGCAGCTCCTTTGACCCTAAGCTCCCGTATAGTATATCTAACCCCACCTAGTATCGCTATCCATGAATTTATCTAATCTATTTTTGAATGTACGTGACTATTGTATTGGCACTCACCACGTGACTGCTAAGCCTATTCCACTCATCCACAACCCTGTTGGTAAACCAATTTTTGCCTACGTCCCTGTTGAATCTGAATTTATCCAGTTTAAACCCATTACTTCGTGTCCTACCCGGTTCTCTTACCAACAAAACCTTATGAATATCTCCCTTATTAAAGCCCTTCATCCATTTATAAACCTCGATCATGTCTCCACGCACCCTTCGCCTTTCTAGAGAATGCAAGTTTAACTGTTTGAGTCTTTCCTCGTATGGCAAGTTTCTCAACCCCTGAATCATCTTAGTCATCCTCCTCTGCACTGATTCTAACATTTTGATATCCATTCTATAGTAAGGTGACCAGAACTGAACTGCATAGTCAAGATGAGGTCTAACTAATGCTAAATATAGTTTGAGGAAGACTTCGGCGCTTCTGTTGCTTACGCTCCTTGAAATAAATCCCAGTACACTATTTTACCTGGCACAGGAGATACCGTGATCATAAAGGCGGTTTTCCCAGGGCGAGGCCCGCCATTGCACTCCGGCGGTGCTGACCCCTGCGATTAACCCAAATGTGGTTAACTCGAGTGCGAAATTTTTGATAGCGGGGGATTGCGTTCGCGCATCCCCCTAATAACCCCATGATGGTACGTTGTATGGAAGCATATGTCGGCGGGCAGATGCAGTCTACTCAGCATCTCCAGGAGATAATAGGATAAATTCGCCTGAACCTACTGATGTATCATGCCACCATGTCAGAAAGCAGGGTAAAGTTGGGGTAGTAGTAGTAAATTTATTCTTATCCCCTTGTCTAGCTCCAACAGCATCGTCGTCGTGATATTAGGTGGGGTTAGATACACGGGAGCTTAGGGTCAAAGGAGCTGCCTCGTACAGGCCTACCGGCCTCTTGCAGACTCCTGCGTTCTTATGTTCTTATGTTCTTATATCTACCGTACATGCCAGCAAAGATTTCTTGTATATAATTTTCTAGACAAATACAACTGAACTGCACCTTTATATCATTGTTTCTTTGTCCCAAATACTCTAATTAGTTAAGTAAATAGCTGTGTGTGTGTGTGTGTGTGTGTGTGTGTGTGTAATAATAAAGATAAAAGGAAGAGGAATCATTAACAATATGTTGCATATGTGTAGTGCTACTTCGTAGTTTCATATATCATGCATGTAGCATCTTAGCCAGAGATTAATATAACTTTTATTACATACTGGAGTTCTTGGTAGTTTTCCAGTAAATCCCGTATATTTTATAGATTTATTAGTGTAGGATATAAAAGGCATAAATGTGCTTTGGAAGTATTTTATTTGCTCTTGTACTTTTCTTCAGTAATATGTACAAGCATTACACAAGCTATTACATAATATATACCTATATTTCTATATCTATTCATCTATCTGTATTTATTCATTTATCCATCTATCTATCTATCTGTCTATATGAAGCAAGGCACAGCCATACTTGCCCCATCCACCTGAGGGATGATCTTTAGCCAAGGTCAGCATCCACCCACCTGACTGATAACCACTCCTAGCTAATAAGTCACATCCCAGTGCAAATGTGGACAGAGTTACTCACAAATCGGCTCCTAAAGTGAGGTAGAAGGAGACCCGCCCGCCAGTCCACCCTCTCCGCCACACACACATACACAGGTATACACACACATACATAAACACAAGTATGCACACACACAAGTATACCAACACACACACACACACACACACACACACACACACACACACACACACATGTAGCAAGGCAATACACCATTATTAGGAGCGAGCGAAGAGCAAGGTCAGGCCGGTCAGGCCAGGTCCCTTCACTTGTTGCGGTGTGAATGTGACTGGAGGGGTTGCCTGCTCGGTCAACTTTTTTTTAAACCCTGTGCTACGTCACTTGGTCAGAGGGAGGAGCCTCGAGAGGATGCGCGGAATGGGACGAGTTTTGAGCCGACCTTGAGTTGACCTCCATTTCTTTAGATCTTCCTCTGCAATATAAGTCTGGACAAACCGTAACCTTTTTGCCTTGTGTTCGAGAGAGAAAGTTTTTTTTTTTAGCTGGGACACGGGAAGGAAGACCAGCGTTCAGCAGTTGTGTGCGGGTGGCTCGTGCGCTGCACGGCAAATTCAGCTGCCTGCGATATCAACATAAATAAATTGTCTGATAATCGTTACTTGGTTTAGTTAAAGCAAAGCAGCATTTTGATTTTGGATTAAAATTAATCAGGTATTATTTGAATCTTGAAATAAATGTTTTACTGACAGGTTTTCAAAATGCTATAACAATTGTAGACCCTCACTGCTGTCAGATGTCACAATGACCGACACGTAAACATGCGTTACCTTACGTTATTCAACTATTAGTCACATTCTTTTGCAAAACAAATATCGTAGAAAAGATACATCTGATACTGCCGTGCAAACTACAGACACCACTAATTACTACCATCACCATATAGCTATTACAGTAATTTTCTGTGAAAATTGAGTTCTTTCAAAAAACATTAATGACAAAGTAATTTAACGGTTTCAGATTCACTCGGGATCCTATTGAACATGTTATATTACATTTAGATACAATAAACGTGTCCCGAATATTCACAGACAACACATGCTAATGCCATACCGTGTTAATGTCAGCGAGGTCTTGAATGGTGCTTGGGCTGCTGCGTCACTGAGCCAAGCATCCTGTTCCATCGTTGTGATGCGTGGACGGCCTGATCGTGGTCTGGTTTTGATATGACCTTCCTCCTCATACCGTCGAATCCACTTTGTCACAGTGTTCCTACACAAGCCCAACTCTCGGCTTATCTGACTAATTGACCGATTGGCCTGAAAGCGACCCTTTGCAATAGCACCTCAGGTTTATTGGCCTAAATCTGCGGTCCGCGTCCACGTTCTCGTCTTTCTGCCATATCTGGGGAAATGTATGTGGGATAATCACAGGAATTAAATACCAACATTTGCCATATAATATAATAAAATAACACTTCTACAGCAACTGTCGAAAGAAAGGTGACCAAACGATCCAACAAAGCAATGGATGAGGAGCAACAGTGAAACATTCTGGTTATTATGGTCACAGGTATCTTAGGGCGCGTCCACACTGGTGCTCAAACATATATTGTGACACAGTTTTTTAAATGAAGTTATTATTTACTAGTGGACACATTACGTTTGCCACAAAATCAATTACTTGGTGCTATGTATTCATCATAATACAAATGCTGCCTATACACACACACTGAACTAAATAGTTATTGTTTACTTATGAAAGCATTAACAAAAGCAATGATCAATACATACGGTCACTTACCCTTGGTGTATTGCTTGGTGTTTCTCAGGCACGAGTGATGAGTAGCAAATCCTGTCAAACGTCATTACCTCGGCGCAACTGTTTTGTCACGATAAAATTCACCAAAGGACACTCAAAACGACTTTTAGGTGATTTGGAGGTTTTAATGGGAACTAATGGTTTCGCTAGATCTTGCTCAGTTGGTTAAAACTCTGTTTTACACCTTTTGTGTTGGTAATGATAATGGCTGTGATACAGGATTTACGATAAGGTCATGCATGTTCAGTCAGTCGTGTGCTCTTACATTATTATCCAACACATGAGCGTTGACCTTTTTTATACCTCCACCAGAGCCTGTAACAACACTGTATTTTAACTTCATCTTCACAATGCAGCATAAATGGTTACCACACCTAACATACATAATTACAAACAACTCGTTGACTCGTTCACCAAGGAGCGGCCACGTTGAGAGGGGTGAGGGTAATCAACTTCTTCGAACGCTCTGCACAGTATTGCCTGTGGCTTCCCCCACCACCTGCTCATGGACTATCAGCCATGGGTGTACAATGGCGAGAAGTTCCTTCTCAACAGTGGAGTAACGAGTCTGAGGTGGTGTGAGTTTACGGCTAAAATACGCCACAGGCCAATCCACCCCTCCGTCGTCCTCCTGCAGCAACACAGCCCCTACAGCGGCCTGACTGGCATCGCAGGCCAGCTTGAAGGATCTGGAAAAGTTAGGAACACGCAGTATAAGGCGTTCACACAAAATAGCCTTAAGATTAAGAAAAAGCTTCCTCACATTCATCCCTCCACAAAAAAATACATTTTCCCTTCAAAAGGTCATTCAGAGGCTTGGCTATATGCGCAAAATAACAAATATATCTCCTGTAAAACCCAATCATACCCAAGAACCGCCTTAAGGCCCTCCTGTTGCTGGGAGCAGGGAATTCAAGGATACTAGTAACTTAAGAGTCGACAGGGGCCATAGTTCCACAGCCAACAAGATGGCCCAGGTAGGTCACTTGAGCATGACCGAAATCACACTTCTTTAAATTGATGACTAAGTTAGCCTCTGTCAAGGCCTGAAAAAGCTGCTCCAGCCTGGTAAGGTGTTCCTGCCAATCATCAGAAAAAATCAAAACATCATCAATGTATACGGTGGTGCCAGGAATGTGGCCCACCACTTCATTCATCAGTGATTGGAAAGCCGTTGGAGCAGAGGACAGACCAAAAGGTAAGACTAAGGGAGTCCAAAGGCCACAAAGGCACTTATCTGTTGGGCACGTGAGGTAAGACCTATTTGCCAAAACCTTTTTAACAAGTCAATCTTTGAAATAAATTTAGCCTGACCTACAGCTTCTACACTATCATCACTACGTGGAAGAGGATACGAATCCTTCTTTATTACATCGCTTGCCTTACGATAATCTATACAAAACCTGGGAGTACCATCTGGCTTAGGAACAAGAAGGCATGGACTAGACCATTCACTGTGGCCTTTCTTAATTAGCCCCATGTCCAACATGGACTCTATCTCCCGCTGGAGATTGGCACGCTGCTCGGGGTGCACCCTGCAAGGGGACTGCTTAATAGGTTTCGCGTCACCCACGACTATGTCATGGACAACTTTAGTAGTGTGGCCCGGATGGTCACGAGTAACTTGTAGGTAGCGACACAATAGGCGACAAATGTCCGTGTTCTGTTGGGCAGCAAGGTGTTGAACCTTCTCTACCAAGTTTGCCTTTACCTGGGAATTGTGACGCCAAGCTCCCACTGAAGAGAGGTCCAGGTGGTGAAGGATTTCCTCCTCGTCGTGGTCAGCGTCAGCGAGGCACACAGGCACAGGAGCGGCGGAGCTAGGTGCCGCGTGATAAGGCTTCATCGTATTCACGAGGCACAAGCGTTGGGCTCGACGCCGGTCAGGGGTAGCTACGACGTACGTGGTGTCACTTATCTTTTTAATGACCTGATAAGGACCACTAAACTTGGCAGCTAACGGGTTCCCCTGCATCGGTATTAAAACCAAAACCTCCTGGCCTGGGTGGAAATCTCTTCGCCTGGACTTCAAGTCATGCCTCTGCTTCGACTTGTCTTGGGAAGACTCAGGTTCTCGGCTGCCACCTGCCAACACCTCAACAGACGCTGTCTCATGTCCTCGACCAAATCAAGGACGGACAGGTCAACCTTACCTTGTTCAAGCAGTTTGTCCCTTACGAGGCACAATGGTCCCCGAACAGTGTGGCCAAATACCAACTCAAAAGGACAGAAGCCCGTGCTGGCACTGGGCATGTCCCTCAAGCAAAACAAAACGAAAGGCAAGTCGTCGTCCCAGTGAGTCGAATTTTCAAGACCCACCTTGCCCAGCGTCGCCTTTAAAACTCTGTGCTGGCGTTCCAAGGCTCCCTGACTTTCGGGATGATAGGGGGAGGAAACTGCATGGTAAATTCCTAACTTATTAACAAACTTATAGAACTCTGATCCAGTGATATAGGAGGCACCGTCAGTTCGAATCTTTACAGGCATACCAAAACTAGCAAAGAAATCTTTTAATGTTTTCACAATACCTTTGGCATAGCTACACCATGTACATAGCGGGTCGCCAGGTAAGGTAACGATATACTCGTTGCCCTTAGTAGTCCTCGACAAAGGCCCCACTACATCTACTTGGACATGAGCAAAAGGCTCTGGAATTACAGGAACTTTAACTAAAGGTGCAGGAGGAATGTACTTTGACGGCCTGCCAGCTACCTGACAAACATGACATCTCTTTACAAAGTCAGACACTTGTTTCCGCATACGCGGCCAGAAAAAGTACCTACTTAATTTATCATGTGTGTTTCGAGCCCCAGCATGGCCCGATAACTTGCTAAAGTGACTTAACTGGATCAGCGGCTCCCGATACTGGCATTTTTTTTATTTTTTTTTTTCATTTTTTTTACAACAAAGGAGGCAGCTCAAGGGCACACAAAAAAGAAAACAATAATAAAAAAAGCCCGCTACTCGCTGCTCCTAAAAAAGAAACAAAAGAGGTGTCCAAAAGCAAGGTCAAATTCGGGAGGAGAGGTGTCCTGATACCCTCCTCTTGAAAGAGTTCAAGTCGTAGGCAGGAGGAAATACAGATGAAGGAAGATTATTCCAGAGTTTACCAGCGTGAGGGATGAAAGAGTGAAGATGCTGGTTAACTCTTGCATAAGGGGTTTGGACAGTATAGGGATGAGCATGAGTACAAAGTCGTGTGCAGCGGGGCCGCGGGAGGGGGGGAGGCATGCAGTTAGCAAGTTCAGAAGAGCAGTCAGCGTGGAAATATCGATAGAAGATAGAAAGAGAGGCAACATCGCGGCGGAATTTAAGAGGTAGAAGACTATCAGTATGAGGAGGAGAGCTGATGAGACGAAGAGCCTTAGCTTCCACTCTGTCCAGAAGAGAAGAGCTGTGGAGCCCCCACACATGACATGCCTACTCCATACGAGAGCGGACAAGGCCCTTGTATATGGACAGCAACTGTTCGGGGGAGAAGAACTGGCGGAGACGGTACAGAACGCCCAGCCTCGAGGAAGCTGATTTAGTAAGAGATGAGATATGAAGTTTCCAGTTGAGATTTTGAGTTAAGGATAGACCGAGGATGTTTAGTGTTGAGGAAGGTGATAGCTGGGTGTTGTCAAAGAATAGGGGATAGTTGTTTGGAAGATTGTGTCGAGTGGATAGGTGGAGAAACTGTGTTTTTGAGGCGTTGAAGGACACCAGGTTCCTCTTGCATGGCATGGCACAACCAACTGATTTATGGTTGCCCACTCCTCGTCTCCGGAAAGGTGAGGTGTCCACTGTCTGAACAACACAGTGAGTGTAAGGCCTGGGACCGTCTGTTCCCGACGTGGCCTCTTCCACCAGTGCTGCCAGGGAGCGGTCTTCATGCTGGGCTGTAATCAACGCCTTCCTTCCTGCCATCACTTGTACTGCTGGCTTAAAGTCATTAGTAGGGGAGGAAAGAAAAGGAAATAAGGAGGCAATGTCTTAATCATCATTAGTCTCATCCTGAGGTAAATTAGGGGAAGTGTTTGAATTTGAACCAATTCTTGCCTTTCTTGCCATCCCCCGTGTGGTGACACAAACAGGGAATAAGGTGGGGTCTTCAGCTACCAATCTGTGTGTCTCTGGATTACTTATCGGTACAACAGCAAGTACAGGAGGGGGCGGCCTTCCGGCAACCCTCTCTCCAGCCAAGTCATTACCTATTATGACGTCAACACCGTCGACAGGCAGGTCAGGCAGGACAGTCAAGTCAGCAAGACCAGCAAAGCAGGACGTATCCAATTCGTACCTGTGAAGGGGGCTGAGTACTCGGCCCGACACACACGTGTTTGCCCGTGTCGGTCCCAGTGGCAACCCCTTCCCTGATAAGAGACTGCATGGCCCCTGTGTCCCGTAACACACAAATCGGACTACGACTGCCCCCAATAGTCACGTGTGCCCGTGATATAAATAGACAGAGAACCCTCGGTCGGCAAGTCATTGTCGCCCTCAGTGGCTAACACTATTTCCTCGCAAGGATTCGAGTTCAGACTCCCCAGAATCAACTCTCCCTCCTAGAGACGACACCAAGGCTACAGCCTTCCCAGTGCCCTTCTCCTCCTTCTCATGCACAGTCTTCTCCACTGTCACGACTGGTTTTGCCTTATCAGGCTTGGAAGCTGTGAAGGACGCTCGCCTCCAACACCGTGCTTTAATGTGACCTAACTTGCCACAAAAATCACACCTAGCCAACTTCTGCTGTATGGCAGGGGACGAAGGGTTAGTTCCTTTGTCCCTGTTACCATCGCTCTTCGCTTTCACTCCTTTTTGCTGCGGCCGTTTCGCTATCTTGTGAACGGGTTCGCTTCTTGCCAGGCTAAACTTGTCAGCCAATCGAGCAGCCTCCTCTAAAATGTCCACACCTCGCTCAACCACAAAGGTGCTCACCTCTTTATCCACGGTCTGAATCAATTCCTCCAATAAAACTAGTTCCACTAGCTCTGAAAATGAATCGACATTCCTTGCTCGCAACCAGCGCGTAAAAGACTCGCGCTTCTGCCGAGCATACTCAAGGTATGACTCACTGTCCTTTTTCCTCAGCTGTCTGAGATTACGTCGGTAAGCATCAGGCACTAAGGCGTAAGCCGTTAGGATTGAAGACTTTACTAGCTCATATTCACTCACTACCGCGTCAGTAAGTGCCAGGTAGGCGCGCCTGGCCCGGCCAATAAAGTGAGATTGGACAAGTACTGTCCATCATTCACATGGCCAAGAGAGCTGACATGCAAACCTCTCAAACGAGGAAAGGAACAAATCTGGGTCAAGCTCATCAAACTTAGGAACGAGCTTGCCCGCCTTAGCCAGGTCAAAATGATTCGAGGAATTAAACGAAGCAGTGGCTAGTGAAAAGGTGTTAGCCTTACTGCATGCTAGGCTAGCATCAGCTTGTGCCTTGAAGGCTGCAGTCTTAGCTTTCTCCAGCCTTACTTGAAGTTCCAGCAGCTGTTTCTGTTCTGCGAAAGACAAGGTTAGAGTATTTACATCAGCGTCGCTTGTCTGCTCCTGACCAGCACGGAGCGGAGTCTCAAGCTGGAGGGAAACCCGCGTGGATGTCGAGGGAGGTTCGCCACTGTGCTTCTGCCCAGGAGCTTTTGCATTCTTTTTGTCAAAGTCCTCTGCGTCACTTTCTTCCTCAAATAGGAAATGAGAAACAAAGTTTAGTAAGTCTACTTTAACGTAGTGACGTAGGCTAGCCTCCTCTACTCCTCGTGTACACACAGCAGCCTCAACTCAGATACGGTGAGTGAACCGACATCTTCCTTTGTAGGGTTTCCATCCAGTAAACGTTTAACGTCTTTGGTGTTGATAATCGGCATGATTATCGTTGCTACACTGTAAAGAGAAAAAGAAACAAATACACGGCTATAGTAAATTACATAAACAATGCAGGAATAGGGAACTATCCTGGCGAGGTCGCCAGTTGTTAACGCGAGGGTATTATTAACCACTCGTCAGGTCAGTTTCACGGTTCGTTGACTCCCCAATCACGCCACGAAGAGGTGGTGCGAGGACTCTCGAAAGCTGTCGATTGTTAGGCGGCCAAAACCTCCCAATCCGAGACTACCAATACTATACCCGAGAGGTATAGTCACGCAACGGAATAAATAAAAACGCTAAAATAAATCATTAATATAATTAATATAAATAACTAAGTCACTCGGATATAAATCACGCCAAGGAACAAAGGTAAAATAACAAAAGGAGCCTGCCTCGGTACGAAAGACGATACCGAAGGTAAGGGGGTTCTCTCTCCACTTACAACGTAAAGACTGTTGCACCCAAAAACAATGCCACAACTTAAGAAAAGATAAAAGGGCTGATATGTCTGCAACGATACAACAAGAAATATCCTACACCGCAGGCACACTACCGGTATTAGCAAAAGTAAACACGTAGAAATAATTATAGCCCGACACAATAGTTACAATGCAGCAACGGAAGTTAACACCACTAAAAAGACAACACATAAACACTAAATGTAACTCCAGTGCCTAGTAGTCACACACACCAAGTTATAAGTCACGGTACTCTCGCATGACACTGTGAAAACGAACACTAAAGCACAAAACAAGCAAACGAAGCAAATACTACACTCGCAATCTCAGTGTCCAATACCGGCTCGACGTTACATTCACGTTACCAAAGCGCTACTAAACGCAGCCTAAGCGCTTGTTATATCAATGTATTATTATTATTATTATTTAGTATCACCACGAATTAGGCATACAATTGTCAATGGAAAAACCCCACGACAGATAGATCACGCCACCTTATAGGAATGTCGTCCGTCAGTGTTTACCGTCTCAGTTTGTATACAAAGCATCTCATCAAGCTTGAAAGTCACCTTGACGTACGTGACCAATTGTAACAATTATTTTCCAACCTGTAACTCGTCACTCCTTTACGAGAGTCGGACTGACACACAACGGCAGTCGCTCTCGCTCCGACGCTCCTTGTACATATAGGCTACGAATATATTCGCCTTAAGGAAGCTGAAGTCTTAATCAGAGCCCTTTAAACGCCCCCTGGTACCCCGTTACATTTGGTTGGCAGCGGTCCCCACCGCGCCGCATGCTATTCTAACTACCTCGTTCTCACTCCAAGCTCCAAGCCACGAGAGCTCTCACCAACAAACTCCGAGGACAGGCGTGAAAGAAGGAAGGAAGGAGTCACAAGCCAGCCGTCCGCGGCAACTCACCAGGCGTCAGCTACAAACTCTCTACAGGCCTCAGCTACAAGCTCTATGAGCGTCAGCGTCTCGAGCCACCAACAGATGCTAACGCAGCCCGGAAAGCGAGGGCCACAGTCTACAATAAGCCGCCCAACCGCTACAAGCCAAGCTCTACCTAAGCACTCCAAGCCCTCCGCGGCACTGAAGAGAGCAGCATACAACCACAGGCTGCCTAACACAGCGGTCGGCAACACCGCCGCTGCCGGGGACGTCAGCCCCAAAACCTCTTCCAAAGCAAACAGTCAGCCAGGGCACCCGCGGACATCCCCCGGTGACTGCAAGCAGGGTTCCACCACTACCGTTCCCGATGCAAAGGCGTCTTCTCCAAGAGGTTACACACACCAAAGTCTTGTATCTGCCAACGCGGCCCATCTCTCAATATAACAAGAACGCTGCATCCGTCCTACGTCTGGCAGCAGTGTTCCGGCACCAGCCTACTACCAATCAAATCGCTGCGTCAGCAGTTTCGAGCAGCCATTACGAGTCTCTCGATGTCCGCCCTTCCCTCAACTCTCACCGCCGCTGCTGCCGTGGCCGAGGTCTTCCGACGCGACTCCAACGACTGCACGTACCCTAGGGCGTCGCCAACCTTCGCCCTCTACACTACATCAGCTGATTAATCTTGGTATTTGTGGATATTCCCTTCTGGTCAAAATATGCCGGCTCAGCTAATTCCAGTTTTCTTTCGAGCAGAGGCACGACCTTTTTATTTCTGTGTTCCTAAAGGGGCTCTCACACATTCCCGGTCCCGGTCGCGACCGTCCCCGATGACTCCCGATAAGCCGATCGGGGCCTGACCGCCGACAAAATAGGCAATAATCCCCGGACCGGCGGCTTACCGCTGGTCTGCCCGCAATGAACCGGCAGCTTTACCGCCAGTAAGCCGGCGGTTTACCAGCAGACAGTAGACCGGCGACCATATACGATTTTCGATTTCTCCGACCAGGCGACTGCAGCAGGTCAGTCGGCAGTAGATTACACTTCCAAGCTTCTACCGGCGACAGACCGCCGGCTCTACCGGCAGTGAACCTGGAACCTGACGCATCGGCAGAACAAAACAGTTTCTTTGCATTTCATATATTTATAAGTACCTCCTAAATAGCTTCATTCCTAAATTCATTCATTGTGCATAAAACACTCTCTCTCTCTGTCTCTCTCTCTCTCTCTCTCTCTCTCTCTCTCTCTCTCTCTCTCTCTCTCTCTCTCTCTCTCTCTCTCTCTCTCCTTTCACCCATTCCTCTTCCTCCTTTTTTCATCCTCTTCCATCCCTCTCACCTTCCTTTCTCACTCTCTCCATCCCTCCCTCTCTCTTCCTCACTCCCTCCCACCTGTTCTGCCTTCCATTCCTTTCCCTTCTGTCTCTGTCTGTCTGTCTGTCTCTCTCTGTCTCTCTCTCTCTCTCTCTCTCTCTCTCTCTCTCTCTCTCTCTCTCTCTCTCTAAATCTATCTATCTATCTATTTATATCTATCTATCATCTATCTATCCTCTATAGCAACATATCTATCATATCTATATATATATATATATATATATATATATATATATATATATATTTTTTTTTATTTTATTTTTTACGTTGTTTGCCCTATTGCAGTAGTAGGCATCTTCCCAGTGAGGCTTGATGGTCGGCCAAGGCTTCTTCAGAATGAGGCCTGATGGTCATTTAGCCCGTTCTGGCGCAAGGCAGAGTGTTTATAGTGCCGCCATCTTGCATTGGCTCATGCTTCCCCGGACTCGTACTTGATTCGGCGGACGGCTTCCTCTAGAGTCGGGTTGATGGGTGGTCTTCAGGACAGCATGTGGGTAGTTTTAAGCCACTCGGCGGTGACCGAAAAAATCCGGAAGTGGTAGCGTGAAGTTCTGAACCCGCCGTCGTCCATCACGCGGCAGAGTAATGTGGAGTCCAGTACGCTATCACTTCAGCCACCGCCCACCCGATATATATATATATATATATATATATATATATATATATATATATATATATATATATATATATATATATATATATATATATATATATATTCTCTCTTTCACATTCCTCTTCCATAAGCTCGCTATCTCATCTCCTCTCTCTCTTCATCCCTCCATAAGCTCACTACCTGTTCCTCCTCGTTTTCCTCCTTCCTCCTCCTTTAATCCCCAGGTCAGACACAGAGTGTTCACTCGCGGTCTACCGCCGATCTACCGCCACCAGTCTGCCGCGCCGGTCTGCCGTGGGTGTCGGCGGCCCTGACCGCCGGTCGAGCGGCAGCGACATTTTCGACACCGCCGGTCGACCGGGCGCATCGCCGATATCTTTGAAAATTTTAAAGTTGACCGGCGGTGGTCGGATGCGTCTATGGTACTCAGGGTCGACCGGCGGTAGACCGGCGGTCTGCCGCCGACAATGCCCGATCTTACAGCCGGTCGACCGGCGACCGGGTAATCGGGAGTCATCGGGGACGGTCGCGACCGGGACCGGGAATGTGTGAGAGCCCCTTAACACTGTTAATCAGTCATAATTGTGAGAGTAACGTTCATTCGCATACGATATTGATCCTTTCTTATTGTCTGCTAGCGGTAAAACTGTGATTTCCCTGATCAAAGTTCATCTACCTCAGTGTGCCCTGGCTCCGTTTTCTCTTCGCCGCAATGTTTATAGAATTATTATTTTCATATACCCATAACATTATGACATTCCATTATAACCTTAACTTCTATTACGTCTAACAGGCACCTTTCTTGTTTTTTTTTAGGGGTTCGGCGTAAACTATTAATTCATACACGTTACGTTTATTGGTTAATATTTACAGCTATCAAAATATGGTCCTATATTGTAACTGATTTACACCATAGTAGACACTCTAAACTCGGCGACACCTTTAAACAGTTGGCTCGTCCTTCAAGTGAGGAGGAATTGGAGCACGGTGCAGGCACCGATGATCTTAATGTTGTAAATTTACATTCCGAATTTAAGACATATTCGTACTCCCAAGGAAGAAGCCCCTTCACCTCCAGGTTCGTCTGAATACTTAACTTCACCCACTCAGCCAGTCAAAATGCCTGACGATCCTGCCTCCCCCCTCCTGCCGGGCCCACCCCACTTCCCCCTCCTCCCGATTCAGGTCATTCAACTCACACCAGTATTCGGCAGTTTCTCGGGCGGCAAATGAGACCGATTTTTCAGCGAGACAGTTCCTGAATCTTTGACAGAGTCTGCCATCGTAAATTCCTCCATTACGGAAGATCATGATAAATGCTTTCATTCGGTCCGGTTACTTCAGGCTCCTCGGGCACTAAATTTGATGCAGTCCTCAGCGTTCCCTTCGGGGAACATTGGAGTAAACTATGAGGTTTTTAAAAGGAATTTCATAAAAATCTTCCAGGGGCGGAGTAAACCAAAGCATCGTTAGACAGATATTTTACACGGTTGAGTCCTCCAAAAAATTCTTCAACAAAGCCGATTTGGGACGCTATGATTGAGTCAAATCAGCTGGCGGTTGACTGTGTCAAAAGCCTGAAGACGATGCAGTGGCTTCCAGGGGCTGTATGCAAAAGCACCAGGTGAAGACTTCCTATCGAGTTGTTTTACTTATTTCATATTTCAGAGAGAAGAACCGCCGATTTTCTGCCCTTCTTTTGTCCTTCAAACCAAGCGGGAAGTTGGTTGACTTCGTCTCAAGTTAAAAGTCAAAGGTTCAAGAACACCCTCTGTCAGCCCCTCGCAACAGCCGCAGCATTGCAGGCACAAAAGTAAAGGCACCTCTCACCTGTAGTTTTTGCAAACAATCAGGACATTCTGAACATTCTTGCTTCATGAAACATGGGGAATCAACACGCTCAAGACGGGCTCTGATAGGAGATCAGGGGAGGTTACAGGGGCAGGCTGGCCATTCATCACCACAGGAACCCCTGAGGCCAAACCATCAGCGGAAGGCTGCCTTTTGCCTTGTCCACGGGAATTGTTTTCATGAGTTCAAACAGTTGTTCTTCAATACAACAAGCCCGGAGGAACAGAAGTACAAGTCCTCGGCGGACAGTAAACCACCATCCTCCTCTTCTCAGAATAAAAAGGCGATGACTTCGTGACAGCCCCAAGGCGGCCCACATCCAGAAGTGTCCCTTAAGGACGATACTAATTGGGAGAACAACTT